>NW_023461570.1:0-2190 GCF_013731165.1 Rhagoletis pomonella
AAACATCCAAACATACAAACTTTCACATTTATAATATTTATAAGATAAGATAAGAATGAGATAAGATGTACGAATGGATGTAGTTACGCGAAGCACGCTTGTATTATTTATACATATGTGACCTGGTCTACGGAAAGGGGGCTTAGGTGTCAAAAAATCAATTTTCACTTTTTGGTTGATTCGGATGGAAGATGAGATGCTTTTTCACGTGGTGAAAAGCAGAAAATCCTAACTTGCTGAGAAGTGTACTAAAAATGTAGAGAAAGAAGAGTAAAAATACGACAAAATATAATTTATTGGTAATGAAAAAAATCCATTGAATTATAAGCTATAAAGACATGATTATACCCTAGAAAAACGTATTATGGGCCAAAAATAATAATGCTGAGTAGTTTATGTATTTTGTTACCAGCTCCTCCTCCTTTACATCAACAACATACAGGTCCATCTTAACAAAAGTTTGTTCAGTATCATCTTCTGCCTGAGATACACATACTTCGTCTTCATCATCATCGCTCTCTTCATAGTTTTTGTTTAGGCGCGACTGCTAACACCAGGCGCCTAAATGCATGCTATGTACTGCATGTGCAAAAATTTCCTTCATTAAATTAATGAAATTTATGTACATGCACTTCTCAACTGCCATGTAATAAAACTTTCTTAAGTTTTAATTTGATGGCAGTTCAAAGTATGCTCTGCCTAGTCGGATGCATCCTCCGGACACTGCTTCCGGAGCATTCTGCGGACTCTGCATGGCTTACAACCATGCGGAGGTGGTAATAGTTGATTACCATTGGCCACAGTGCCTACCCACTACTTTTTGGTCCAATAAATATTTTTTTATATACATACATGCAAACATACTGGTCTCCCCTCTCACTGAGTTATTCAGTTTTCATCATCGTTTTCATCATCCTTTTCATGGAAATATTGTCCGTATACGGCACTGAACTCCTCATCAACACTCATGTTTCATTTCATGCGAAATACGAAGACGATAATCAACAGAAACAGTAAACGTCACTTCTTCAGTGTTACTTTTTTAAATGTTTCACACTAGCAACTTACACGATGAACTATAATAATATTCCGACCAACAACAACACTTACTGGACCAACAACAATACTTACTGGACCAACAACAACACTTACTGGACGTCCGGCGCGGAGAACAATTAACGAGATAATGAGAAACTGACGAAACGAGTTGCTTACTTTTAACAGCTTTTTCACAGAAAACTAGTTTTCGCACGTAAGCTCCCTTTTCGTAGACCAGGTCGCATATATTGCTTGGTAGCGGCAGAGCTGAAATGCGTAATGAGTTCGTTCATACTTACATATATATGTATACATACATACGTGCATTCAAACATACATATATAACTACATATGTAGGTACTCGTACCCGTCATGCACCGCTTTATTTTTTTCCCCCTTCTCTATACTACCTATATCTTCCTTCTCACTCATGAAACGTTTTCAGTTTTAAAAAATTCACTCTCCATTTTTGCGATACCACCGCCTAAGAAGTTTCACTTCAAAAATTTAAAATTAATAGTTTAACAAATAGTCTTAATTCTAGAAAACTTGGGGCAATTGTGTCATTATTTTTGACTTAGGTTCTAGAAATGTTATTTAAGGTTAAGGTTCCAAAGTATAAATGAACACAAATAATACAAATTAACCACAACAACCGAAAAATGGTTACAGTCTGACCAAATTTCTAGGTTTTTCTTAAATGCCCATAATTTTCAAACTGCAAGGGATAGATTTTTTTTCTGATTTTTCGCATGATGGTTACAATCAATCCTGTCACCTTGTTTCGGCTTGACGCTGAGTTCGGGGACACCTTGTATAAATAAAACCATAAATAAATCAATAAAAAATAAATTATTAAATAAATAATTAAATAAATAAATAGTTAAATAAATAAATAAATAAATAGTCAAATAAATAAATAAATACTGTTACGATTATCCTCGAAACCTTGAGGGATTACCCAAATATACTCGGGCTCGTATCGGTGGATTGTTAAATAAATGATAACGATGACCGAATTGTAGTACAATTAAATTTATTGTACAACAAACAATTTACAATACTTGCTAATACAGTAAAAACACTTTACAATACTTGTTAAAGCAATAACAACGCTTTACTACTTGTTAACACAATTAAACTTATAGCTTG
>NW_023461570.1:2290-4361 GCF_013731165.1 Rhagoletis pomonella
TTCTGTGTTGCCAAAGAAAAGGGGCCGAACACCTTTTGCATAGAACATCTTTCTGCGTAGGCGGCCTTCGGCCGCACTTAGGGATTATAACCCTCACTACGTAGAATTCTCCTTTCTGTGTTGCCGGAAGAGGGGAATATGACCCCAACCCCCCTACTATTTATTTTTATCTGAACAAAAGAACCTTATCGTATTTTCCTTTTAATCGTATTTTCTTTTGGTCTCGCTTTCCACTCTTGGTTTTTTACATATGGCAACACAGTCCTGCTGCCATTTGCACATATTCTGCATGTACTCTCATAAAATTAAACAACAATCAATTTTTTATAAAAAAGGTGTAATATACTAAAAGTATTTATTTGTTTGAACGTGCACAATCTAACTGCGCATGTATTGAGTGTAAATAACGTGTAAATTTAGTGGAAAGTGCATTATATATTGTGAAATAGTCCAATACAAGTTGGTGAAAATTACAAACTTTAATAACAAATTACTTAAAAACTATAAAGTTGCGCGCTTTGAAACTTCATACAGGGAACTATTAGACCCCCATCTACCTCCCATATTTTCCTTAATGCTGAACTCCGGGGTTAGCAATCTAAAGCCCACCCTTCAATTGAATCATAGTGGCTCATATTTGTCCATATAACTCTCTCGCTTCGCCACATTGTTTAGCATGGCAAAGTCTTGCATTTTGTTTTTGCACGAGGCGAATTTATACAAGGTGGTGGCAGGAATACAACAACAACAACCACATGTATTTTGTATTGCGGGTGTTATGTCAAATCTCAAAAATTTGTACAATTTCGTTTTTTTTTAGTTTTTCTCGAATTATGTATGTAAGATATATAAAGATGTGCATATGAAATCAATTGCCTTTCCAACCATATCCATATTTTGAAATTCGGTACAATAATTTTCGAAATATAAGCTTTTGAAAATATTGAAAATTCCACCTTTACCCTCCCCCTAGCACCGCCCCTATTAATTTGCACAAAAAAAAATTACACCTTTAAAATCAGTAGAAAGGAGTTGACCACACCCACTTTAAAGTTGTGTTTTATCTCAACGGCCGCTATACCGTATTTATTTATCAAAACGTGTCTACGATACGAATGAGTGTAACATACAAAGAGTCAAATGAGTTAGTTGAATGAGCTGACTCCTTAAGGTGAGTTGGAGTCATTGAGTCAATTCCTATAAATTTGCAGAGTTACCCACCCTTAGTATGAAAAATTAGAGAATCGAGTTCGCAGAATCGTTTCTCGTCGGATTCGACTCTCTAAAATCGATTATTTCGAGTAAATCCTCGATACTACTATCGATAGTATCCCAGCTCTATATTGCTATATATACCGTGTGACCAGCCACGTATGAGTATTTAGAGTAAAACAAGTTCCTTAGTACTGACCAGAGCTGTGTAAGTGTGAAATCATTTTGAATTTTAAATAAACAATTTTTTTCCAGTTCAGTTTTCATTGCCTATTCCTCGCTCAAGATTGAGGTTTATAATTTTTAAATTTTCCATTCACTCAAAGCAGTTATGAATTCACACATCAACATATTCATAGCAAGATTGAAAACACCAATGCCAAATCAAAAAAAGGTTCAACACTGAATGAGTATTGAAAAGGCTGCAATCTTTTATGTGCGTGCATTCTTTAAATCAGTACCAATCATTAGTTCAAAGACTCCCTGGTAAACAACTTTTTGATAAAAAGGCAGAATTTTGACAATTGCTCAATTGTAAAAATTCGAAGCGGAGTTACCCAATTTAAGTTGTTTGGCAGAGGGGATTTTATATCATAAATTTGGGATTATATAAAAAACTGTTGTATTAACATTTACCTTTTAAAAATAGTTAATATCTCATATTAAAAATGTTTAAATTTTAAATTAAATTCGATAAACACTTCGCAAAAACTTTACATTTAGTGAACATATTTTAAAAATATTTAGTGTCTTTATGCATCTGATTACTTCACAATGTAACTAGCCAGCACTATTACAGTTTTCAATATCGGGTGCGATTTTTTCTGATTTAATTCGAACACGGAAATCAAACATTTTT
>NW_023461570.1:4371-5019 GCF_013731165.1 Rhagoletis pomonella
AAAAAATATATAAAGTACTGATAACTACAATCACCAAGCAAGGACGATAACTACAGTCACCAAGCAAGAACGACAAACTATTTCACCTGGAATTAAGGGATATACTGATTGTTTTTTATGAACACTATACGTACCTGGAACTCGATTCCTACCGCCATAAGGAGTACTATAAACAAAAGCAACTATAGAGCTGTTATTTATAATTATTTTTCTCAAATTATCTAGACTGACCATCTTATTTTATTTTAAATTATAACTATTTAAGTATATACATATGTAAGCCTGCATTTTAATATCACGTACTGTACTAATTTTCTTTTTCAATAAATGAAATGAAATGAAATGGTGTTTGTAAGTAATCAGCTATACTTTCATAAAGAAATAATAAGCTGAAATGTCGCGTCCCAGTTCATATTTGGGTCACTGTACTATATTCAAATAAAATAAAAGTTATGGAAATCGGCCCGGTATTTAAGACTTTTCGTGTTAGAGAAACTTCTTTCAATTTTATCTACTTAACACAGACCGACATGAAAATTTTCTCCGAGATAAGGCTAGCAGTTTATAATAGATTTTAGGTCGCCAAATATGTTAAAATGATAACTTATATGCACATATTTAAATTTTAATTGACGATGTATGAAAACT
>NW_023461570.1:5119-6173 GCF_013731165.1 Rhagoletis pomonella
ATCTCCGATCTGTCATCGGTTATTTGGAAGAAGTCATTTTGGTTTACGTTCTCACATGTATATTGTAAAACGCACAGAAGTGAATGGGTGGATGAAGTTTCATAGTTATTTAGTAAATATTTGACGAATATAACAATTATATTTTAGTTTTCATACATCGTCAATTAAAATTTAAATATATGTACATATAAGTTATCATTTTAACATATTTGGCGACCTAAAATCTTTTAGAAACTGCTAGCCTTATCTCGGAGAAAATTTTCATGTCGGATTGTATTAAGTAGATAAAATTGAAAGAAGTTTCTCTAACACGAAAAGTCTTAAATACTGGGCCGATTTCCATAATTTTGATTTTATTTGAATATAGTACAGTGACCCAAATATGAACTGGGACGCGACATTTCAGCTTATTATTTCTTTATGAAAGTTTAGCTGATTACTTACAAACACCATTTCATATATTGAAAAAGAAAATTAGTACAGTATATGATATTACTTACGTATGTATATACTTAAATAGTTATAATTTAAAATAAAATAAAATAAGATGGTCAGTTTAGATAATTTGAGAAAAATAATTATAAATAACAGGTCTATAGTTGCTTTTGTTTATAGTACTCCTTATGACGGTAGGAATCGAGTTCCAGGTACGTATAGTGTTCATAAAAACCAATCAATATATCCCTTAATTCCATGTGAAATAGTTTGTCGTTATTGCTTGGTAACTGTAGTTATCGTCCTTGCTTGGTGATTGTAGTTATCAGTACTTTATATAATTTTTATTTGTGATCCCTTCTAGGAAGGGAGGTTCCCCTATTCTGGAGGGTCTGGAATTCAGAATCGCAGAATGGAGCTGAGTTATAAATTGGTTTTATTTATTTTATTGGCTGTACAAGCCTTTATTTATCGCATATAATCCTTTGCACGATACTTATAAAATGCGCGATTTTTTATTTCATGAATTCGAAACACTCGCGGTTAATCCGTAAGGATTCTTTTTTTTTCTTCTTTTACGTTAACAGTAAAAAATATGTTTTAAATAAATTAAAACACG
>NW_023461570.1:6273-15597 GCF_013731165.1 Rhagoletis pomonella
ACAAGTTTACAAGTTTATCACTTTTGATGAAGACCCCCAATGAACATATGGATCACGATCCAAATATCACAATAGATATTGAACGTGTGACGGGCGCAGCACACTGTAATAAATTTACGAGTAAACTGTCCAGCTAAAATTTTCTTCGATATGTGGTTAGTTATTTTTGCTGAGCGCTGTGTTGCCTGATCAATGCAATTTTTTCTAGTAGTGTCGTCACCGCTACACACAACCACAGTACAATTTATCAAATTAATCCAATTTTTTTAGTATGACTTTATATACGGCAAACTTACCAAAAGTTACCAAAATAAAAGAAAAAAGTTGCCAAAAAAAAGAAAAGAAAAAGTTACCAAGCACTCAAAAAGTTACCTATTTTGGTCACAAGAGACCAAATGTGGCAACCATGTTAGTCGCCACTATCGATGAATGGCTGTGCTGCCGCTGTCACTTCAATCGAAGTTTTTCACATGACTTTAGATGCCTTCACTTCGTCACTTCATTTTACTTCGTTTTACTTCACTTTCCACAAATAAAATCTCCAAAATAAATAAAAATTTCTTTGAAATAAGTGATTTATTGAACCAAAATCATCTTTATTTTGCTAAAATTCCTCTTATGTAGTAAGTATGGCAATGTAACTATTCCCAAACTGCTCCTTTTACTTTTGTGCTAAACCAATTCAAAAGAAAAGAAAAGAAAAGTAAAAGTTACCAAGCACTCAAAAAGTTACCTATTTTGGTCACAAGAGACCAAATGGGGCAACCATGTTAGTCGCCACTATCGATGAATGGCAGTGCTGCCGTTGTCACTTCAATCTAAGTTTTTCACTTCACTTTAGATGCCTTCACTTCCTTCATTTTACTTCGTTTTACTTCACTTTCCACAAATAAGATCTCCAAAATAAATAAAAATTTCTTTGAAATATGTGATTTATTTAACCAAAATCATCTTTATTTTGCTAAAATTCCTCTTAAGTAGTAAGTATGGCAATGTAACTATTCCCAAACCGCTACTAAAAAGACGCCTAATAAATCTCCGATCTGTCATCGGTTAAGCCCTGTATGCAGCTCTCAAGAAAACGATCAAGAAAAAATTGCCATTATTTCGTGTGTGTGTCCAAGGAATTTTGACATTTTTGATACTTCAAAGCCTGTTGCCTCACTCTTTCCTCAAGAAATAATGGAACGGGCATATATTTCTGTTGCAAACGTGGGTTGCCTTGTGCTCTTTTTTTACAAAAAACTTTAGAAAACCGTAATAGAAAGCGTAGTAAATTTCTTAAGAACTGCGTACTGCCTTAAGGAAATTTGACTAAACAAAAATTCCTTAGCCATTTCTTGTGCGTCATTTTATATGGAGTTGTTGCTTTTCTTGAGAGCTGCATACAGGCCTTTAATTGGAAGAAGTCATTTTGGTTTACATTTTCACATGTATATTGTAAAATGCACAGAAGTGAATGGGTGGATGAAGTTTCATAATTATTTAGTAAATATTTGACGAATATAACAGCTATATTTTAGTTTTCTTACATGGTCAATTAAAATTTAAATATATGTACATACTAGGAAATAGGAAATAGGAAAAATAATTTAATGATGTTAGATTTTATTTCTGTGCCCATTTCGTTATTGCTCGTTATTTTCTAAGCGAGTTAAGGTATTTAGGCCGTTTAGAACTATGAAATTATAAAATCTCCTCTCTCCTCCCTCTAAGTTTACCTTAAAAGGTTTCCAGGTATACGACGCGTGAACGTGAAACCTTCTTGGAGGTGCCACGGCGAGTTCTAATATTTCCAACTCAAATTTAGTAACCTGGCCTTGATAAAATACCACTTCTCATTACTATAGTAAATGCCTCAAGAGAGCTTTAGATTATAAGGTGGAACCCGGCTCTCCCTTTTCCATTTAATGAAATTTATTCTGTCTTCCACAAACACTTCCAGGGATATGTGGCAAGAAAAAGTAAATTTGTACTGGAAGTGCCACGCCCCTTTTTCTTATAACCCTAATCTTCTTCCATGAATTTAGAATTTATTTTACATACCCCAGTACCAAGTCCCAGTACTCTACCATGAAAACCTCTAGAGACATCGGCGTAGCCAGAATGAAATTTAGGGGGGGGGTGCCTCGACCCTATTAAGCTGGCATTTCAGGGTACTATTTTATATATATATAAGGAAAATTTGAAGGTTAGGGCTCGAGCACCCCCCTGCCCCTACCTGGCTACGCCCATGTCTAGAGATAAGCAGTATAAAACAGTAAATTTGTACGGCAGGAACCATGTCCCCTTTTCGAATAACACAAATTCTTCTCTATGAGTATGGAATTAATTTTGTATACACATCTCGGTGCCAAGTACCAGTCCTCTGCAATAAACACCTCCAGAGATATGCAGCATAGAAAAATCAATTTGCATGGGAGTTGCCACACCGCCTTTTCCAATAACTCTCATTTTTCTCCATGAGTATGGTATTAGTTTTACATACATACATGCATACATATGTATTTCCATACCAAGCTTGAGTGCTTTACCCCAAACATTTGAAGAGATATGCAATATGAAACTTTCAGTCAGTATGGGAGGTGCTACGCCTCTTTTCCAAAAACGTCCACTTTTCTCTGTGAATATGAACATGATTTCACACAGTGTTGGCAAACTGTTAAACTGGTTAACGATTAAAATGTTAATCGCGTTCGACGATTAAAATTAATTAGTCGTAATCAACGGTACGATTAATGATAACATTTTTTTAATCGTTAATCGCTGGCTGCGATTACGTTTAATTAATTTAAAACATTAATCGTTATTAACCAAACACCAGTTATAGTAATTATTTTGTGTTTTACGCTTATAAAAAGCACGTAATATAAAAAAAATAATAATTATTGTTATTAGTAATACACAAACTGGGAACTTTTACAAACCTAGTTTGTAAAACGTTTGTTGGTATACATATATCTTATTGAAAATGCACACCAAATTGCTTAGATTGATGAGGAAACCCGACTTAGCCATACTGGATTAACTTGCTTTGTGTGCACAGGAAAATTCCAGCATAACTTAATTAATCACCAAACCTACTTGATCAAATTAAGAGTTAATTATTAAAAATTGATTGTTTAATCGCGGTTACGGTTAACTGTTTAGTCGGATTAAAATTAATCATGATTAACTGTAATCAGATTGAATTTAATCGAATTAACTAACTAATTAATATATCAATCGATTAATGCCAACATTGATTTCACATACATATCACTATACCAAGTTTCAGTTCTCTCCCACAAATACTTCCAGAGATATGTATGTAATATGAAAATTCCAATTTGTATGCGAGGGGCCTTGAGTTATCGGACTTACTTTCAGTCTAAGACCATCCTTCCGAAATCCGTGGTAAGTGTACTAAATTTCGTTCTGATCGGAAAACCGGTTAAGGAAGTAGCCTATTTTTCAATCCAGGTCATAAACCATCTTTGAGCAAAATTTAATTTTCAAACAGGTGGCAATTCTTAAAAAAGTAGCCTATTTTCCAATCTAGGTCATAAGCTATCTGTGTGCAAACTTTCATGCAAATCAGTTCAGTCATTTACGCGTATTAATTTAATTAAACTTTCCTAATACGTGATAACTCTTAAAATAGTAGCCTAGGTCATAGGACATAGGCCATAAGCTATCTCTGTGCGAAATGTCATGCAAATCTGTTCAGTCGTTTCCGCGTATTAATTTAATTAAAACTTTTTTAACAGGTGGCAACTCCTCCAAAAAATTAGTTTATTTTCCACTGCAGGTCATAAGCTATCTGCTTGCAAAATTTGATGCAAATCCGTTCAGACTTTTCCGCGTATTAAGTTAATGAAACTTTTTTAACAGGTGGCAACTCTTCCAAAAAATTAGCCTTTTCCCACTGTAGGTCATAAGCTATCTGCATGCAAAATTTCATGCAAATCCATTCAGTCGTTTCCGCGTATTAATTTAACGAAACTTTTTTAATAGGTGGCAACTCTTAAGAAAAGTAGCCTATTTTCCAATCTAGGTCATAAGCTATCTCTGTGCAAATTTTCATGCAAATCCATTCAGTCGTTCCCGCATATTAAATAAAGAAAACTTTTTTAACAGGTGGCAACTCTTAAAAGATAGCCTACTAATCAATCAAGCCCATAAGCTATCTGCGTACAAAATTTCATTCAAATCCGTGCAGTCGTTTCTGCGTGATGATTTCCCAAACATCCAAACATACAAACTTTCACATTTATAATATTTATTAGATAAGTTATCATTTTAACATATTTGGCGACCTAAAATCTATTAGAAACTGCTAGCCTTATCTCGGAGAAAATTCTCATGTCGGACTGTGTTAAGTAGATAAAATTGAAAGAAGTTTCTCTAACACGAAAAGTCTTAAATACTGGGCCGATTTCCATAATTTTTATTTTATTTGAATATAGTACAGTGACCCAAATATGAACTGGGACGCGACATTTCAGCTTATTATTTCTTTATGAAAGTATAGCTGATTACTTAAAAACACCATTTCATTTCATTTCATTTATTGAAAAAGAAAATTAGTACAGTACATGATATTAAAAATGCAGGCTTACATATGTATATACTTAAATAGTTACAATTTAAAATAAAATAAAATAAAATAAAATAAGATGGTCAGTTTAGATAATTTGAGAAAAATAATTATAAATAACAGGTCTATAGTTGCTTTTGTTTATAGTACTCCTTATGGCGGTAGGAATCGAGTTCCAGGTACGTATAGTGTTCATAAAAAACAATCAATATATCCCTTAATTCCAGGTGAAATAGTTTGTCGTTCTTCCTTGGTGACTGCAGTTATCGTCCTTGCTTGGTGATTGTAGTTATCAGTACTTTATATATTTTTTATTTGTGATCCCTTCTAGGAAGGGAGGCTCTTCTATTCTGGAGTGTCTGGAATTCAGAATCGCAGAATTGAGCTGAGTTATAAGTTGGTTTTATTTATTGGCTGTACAAGCCTTTATTTATCGCATCTAATCCTTTGCAGGATACTTTTAAAATGCGCGATTTTTTATTTCGTGAATTCGAAACACTCGCGGTTAATCCGTAAGGATACTTTTTTTTCGCCTTTTACGTTAACAGTAAAAAATATGTTTAAATACGCGGCCTCGCGGATAAATTAAAACACGAATTGAGTTAGTTCCAAACTTGGAAAAAGACTGCTCTTTATTTTCAATCTTAGCTTATTTATAACATTTACAATATTTATTTAACAATTAATTTCACCATAAGGCGTACTATTCCAAATGAACACAGATATATATTAGGTTTGTATAGTAACTTCTCCAGTAAGACATTGCAACAAGAGCGTTAAAGCAAATTAGAGCGTAAAATTGAGAAGAAGAGAAAACCAGCAAAAAAAGATAATGAACGCAAAGCTAGCAAAAACTTGCAAGTGAACAGTCGTTGCACTGTTTTGACATTCTGCTGTAAACATTTTACTATTTACAAATCAGCTTTACACGCATGCACTTACACAGTCACAATATTTTTATTTACACTCCTTTTACTTTTGTTTGTGCTAAACCAATTCAACAAATGGCGGCTTTTGACATTTATTCTTCTTCTTCTTCTGCCAGCTAATTTCTGCTAGTAAAAATTTCACTAGCAAGAATTTGCAGCTCTCCCGTGTTGTTACGCTCTCGATTCAGTGCCCTCTTGCAAATTTTTTGAGTTATCGTACACTTTCCCAGTAAAAATTTGAAGGTTCCAGTACAAATTAGTACTGACTATTTATTACTATACAAACCTACTGTTTATGGGGAGTTTTTCTACCTTTTATTTGCTACAGTTCTTATAAGATATTCATACGTGATTAAGTGGATCACTTTTTTTAAGCTGAATAACGGTAAATTCCAAATATGTCGAAAACTTATTTATGGAAAAAAAGCGTGAGTACTAGGTACTCATGAAATTTGATGTGTTTACATATGCGAACGGCAAAGCATAAAAGTACGTTTACATATTAATATAATCTAATCAAAGCTCGTTGTGCTTGTCAAATTGGTTGTGCTTGTTATTCACACAACTCGAGGAAAAGTAAAACTTCTTCTCTGTGCCACCGTGGTCCTTTTTTCCGCAACACATATTATGCCATTTAAATATATTTTAACTGAATATGTTATTAAAAATACCTTGACAACCCTATTTTCCTTACTAGGGTCAATTTTTTGTTTACTTTAACATTTGACATTCCTCCTCTTCTTCGCACGTATAATCGATAAAACTATTTTGGACACCAAAAAGTTATCGGTTTAATCTAAGATATTTTTAATTATAATTTTGCATGGCTAATCTCTTTTTCTAATAAAAGATTTGGGAGTTAAGCTCGAAAATTAGGATAATCTTTTTATATGTAAAGCTTTTATTAGGCGATTCAGTTACATACATACAAATGTAGGTTAGGTTAGAAATTAAACATTAATTTCACTTAATTTTATTCATTTTGCTGATTAAATTTTTTTATTCATTTTCATTTTTAATTATTTTAATACATGAAATTATCGGTATGATTGATAAAATATACTTGTCACTCAAGGGCGTTGAAATATCTTGGAAACACCGCATCAGTTATTGTTTTTGAGCTTATAGTTTGAGCATTTCTATTTGTATATATTCTTAAATTTAGTTTTTTTTTCGGGATATAATCTGTGGTTCATGTAAATGCAGTTCATGTTGCAGGAATTTACCCGATGCTTTTTTAAATGATTTCAGTATTTTTTTAAATTTTCGTCTTGCTTTTTTATCCAAATAGACAACTAAACCATCTACGAATATCAAAATGCATGTGCGGAGCGCATTTCCTCTTACTATGCATATGCCTAAATGTATGCAACCATTTGGCAAGCAAACACAGGGTGCTTCTAATGAAAATAAAAATTTTATGTTGAAATACACATGCTAAACCCTTCCAAATTTTATGCTGGGATATGCGTTACAGCTTCGCAAATTTTACCCCTACCGAAACCAAAGATGTATACACATCCAAAATTTGCTGCAATAATCAAGTAATAACTAAGCGTTGGTTTTGCAATAGATATTAAAATAATTCAACGATATTAATAGATTGGAGCTTACACATATTAATATGGCCCTCCCAGCATCCAAAAACACGTTAAAACACTTTAAAAGGCTTTCAAACGCCTCAAAACGGCCACGGGAGCTCAAATCAAGCAACTGGACCCAAAATGGTACGAAAGTAACTAATTTCGGCCTGGTCCCAAACTGAATCCAAACTGGACCCTGACTGGTCTGAGACTGGGTACCACCTGTTTCCCAAAGACTGTTACCAACTGGGCCCCCCGTACCCCATGTGGTTCCCAAGTCACTCCACCAAATTCACCCACTGAGACAAACACCATGTGTTCGTCTCTGTTTAGCCCTTCGAAATTTTTTGCTGGGCTATGCGTTACATCTTCGAAAATTTTACCACTACCGAAACCAAAGATGTATACACATCAAAAATACTCGATTTTCGGAATCAGCAAGCCATTCTGCATAGGAATTGGATAGTGGCATCCAGTGCGCATTTTTGTTTTAAGTCAGTGTTTTTTATGACACAATTATAAGTATAACAAGTAAGAAAGTCTAAGTTCGGGCGGAGCCGAACATTAAATACCCGGCGCACGTATCAAATATGTGGTTTTCACCTTACCGAAAGCTAGCGCTACATGGTAAGCCGGGGCGTATCAATTTTAAGTAAATTTGAGTCCTTAGATTCCGAAATTTTGAAGTTCCAAGCAGTTCTGAAATTTGCCGTTATATGTAAAGCGGCCTCAATTTTAGTCCGCTTTCAATAATTTTCAACGTTTTGCTTTTATGTGGCAAGCACAATAACCATACCGAGTTTGGTAAAAATTGGTAGAACGGTTACCGAGATACATATATGTGATCATAAGTGGGCGGTGCCACGCCCATTTTCCAAAGTTTTATCACAAACGTATTTCTTGGTTAAGAAATTGTTGCAAGCATCAATTTTGAATAAATAAGCTTTAATATTTACTGATTTATCGAAGATTTCGTATTTCTCTAAATTACCGTTATAAGGGATGTGGGCGTGGTTATTGTCCGATTTTAAACATTTTCGGCCACTTGGTATGTTGTGCGAAGGCCAACAACTGTGCCAAGTTTGGAAGAAATTGGTGCAGCGGTTACTAAGATATACACATGTAACCATTTTCCGAAAATTGATAATATTCTTATTTTTCGTCTAAAACTTATTGTAAATATCAATTTTGAGTGAATAATCTCCAGTAGTTACTAAAATATCGCAGTTTTTTGTATTTCTCTAAATTACCGTTATATGGGATGTGGGCGTGGTTATTGTCTGAAATTGGTACAGCGGTTACCAAGTTATACACATGTAACCATAAGTGGGCGTGACTACGCCCATTTTCCGAAAATGTATAATATTCTTATTTTTCGTCTAAAACATATTGTAAATTTAAATTTTGAGTGAATAATCTCCAGTAGTTACTAAAATATCGCAGTTTTTGGTTTTCTGAAAATTACCCTTATATGGGAAGTGGGCGTGGTTACTGTCCGATTTCGCCCATTTTCAATACCAACCTACCTTGGATAAATGGAAACCTACATACCAAATTTTGTTGAGATATCTCAATTTTTGCTCGAGTTATCGTGTACACGGACGGACAGACAGACATGGCTTAATCGATTTCTCTATTCATTCTGAGCATATATGTATACATTTGTCTATATCTATCTTGATTCGTTTTGGCTGTTACAAACAACCGTTATGTGAACAAAATTAATATACCCTTGTGCACAAGTGCGCTCGGGTATAAAAATGTTATAGTAATGTTATCAATATCAAAATGTTTGTGTTTTTCTTTTGCTTTTCTTGCTTTTTTTCGATACTATACAAGTTGATGTTTTTTGAAATGCTTTAAGTTTTTATTTGCCTTAACGTATGTATTAAAAAAAAAAACAAATATAATTTTTGATACTCCAATAATTAAATTTATGTCATAATGTTAGATAAGTAGTTATAGGTTGCAGTTTTCATACCAAAATCCTATGAAAATTCACTATTTTGCTACTATCTCCCTCGATACCGGTGTAATACTTTCCAGCTTTAAGTCGGTCTGACTCTTGCTTTAGCAACCGAATTAATGTCTGGAAAATTAATTTTAGATAAATTAGAACTTAAACAACATCATACTAAATAATGAGCTTTACTAAAATGAGTTGAAAAATTAATTATTTTTTAATCAAAAATGACGTCTGGCACAATGTCAGCAACAACGGACATGTCTGGCA
>NW_023461570.1:15697-17743 GCF_013731165.1 Rhagoletis pomonella
AAATTAGAGCGTAAAATTGAGAAGAAGAGAAAACTAGCAGAAAAAGATAATGAACACAAAACTAGCAAAAACTTGCAAGTGAATAGTCGTTGCACTGTTTTGACATTCTGCTGTAAACATTTTCCTATTTACAAATCAGCTTTACACGCAAGCACTTACACAGTCACAATGGCCCGTAGTCATAGTCAAAATAAAGTCGACTTTAAAGTTAGTTGCAACTTTTTGACATAATTTTCAATGGGATATCTGTCCAAAAAGCTGCAACTAACTTTAAAGTCGACTTTATTTTGACTATGACTACGGGCCAATATTTTTATTTATGTACACTCCTTTTACTTTTGTTTGTGCTAAACCAATTCAACAAATGGCGGCTTTTGACATTCATTCTTCTTCTTCTTCTGCCAGCTAATTTCTGCTAGTAAAAATTTCACTAGCAGAATTTGCAGCTCTCCCGTGTTGTTACGCTCTCGATTCAGTGCCCTCTTGCAAACTTTTTGAGTTATCCTACACTTTCCCAGTAAAAATTTGCAGGTTCCCGGACAAATTAGTACTGACTATTTGTTACTATAAAAACCTACTGTTTATGGGGAGTTTTTCTACCTTTTATTTGCTACTGTTCTTGTAAGATATTCATACGTGATTAAGTGGATCACTTTTTTTAAGCTGAATAACGGTAAATTGCAAATATGTCGAAAACTTATTTATGGAAAAAATACTCGATTTTCGGAATCAGCGAGACATTCTGCATAGGAATTGGATAGTGGCATCCAGTGGGCATTTTTGTTTTAAGTCAGTGTTTTTTATAACCACAATTATAAGCAGTGTTGCCGCGCCGTCTCAAGAAAATGTATCCCTGATCAAGCCAAAAATGTATCCAAATTTATCCAATTTTCTTTTTTTACATATACATCTCATAATTTGTAAGAAAACCAAACATTTTCATGAAAAAGACATAATTTAACCCATCCTAAGGACTTGGAATACATGTGCATAAAATCAAACATTTGTAATTTCAATTTATAAAGTACATTTTTTGTACATAAGTATTTTGCAAAGTAAATATAATAAATAGCAAGTACACTCTAAAAAGATCATGTAAAACTTCTACTATATATTTTTCAACAAGAATATTTATAAATATACGTATAGGTTGTTCAGTATTTGATTTGGAACTTGAGATCTTTAAGACATACACATAAATACACATATACAGAATGTTTAAAATTGCAAAAATTTTCAAACTAGAAATACATTTCCTACTAATAATAAACATTACTTTATTTTAAACAATTTATGTGTAATTTTGCTCTTCCGACAATTCGTTATGTAAAAGTAAACAGGCAATGATTAATTTTATTACACCGCATGCAAATTTGCACACATTAAAAGAGGAAACTAGTTACTTCTCTCAATATGCGCAAAGAAACAAAATTTTTTTAGAGTGTATTTAAAGTCTACATTGAAATCTTCTTTCTTTTTAAATTAACAAATGAAAATATGTGATATGAAAGAGATTACTACAGAAAGAGTATAATTTACTTTATATATATCGTCGTTTAAAGTACAAAACCGCGTATCGTCATTCTGCAAAACCGCGTAACTGACATTTGCTGCCGAAAATTGGATTTGCTCACACAAGCTCTTGGCTCAATCCTTATCCATTCGTCCTGAAATATACTAGCCAGAAATGCGATTGCTTTATAAAAAAGAGAACCATTTTGAAATATAAGTGTTTTGCATTATCTTGATTCGCGGTTTTGTACTTTAAACGACGATATGTATATTAAGATCTTGCTTAAAGCATCCTTTTAAGCCAATTAAAGCAATTGCGCTTATACCCATTTTGGTGAGATCTCTTCATATGTTCATTGCTTCGTTCACAAAAAATAAAATGCTTTAATTTCACGCTTAAGTAGCGGTTCTTTATACGTTAAGAAAACGTAATGCTTTCTACCATCTTTAATGAAAATCGATTTTTGAACGAAAAAAACTTTAGAGGAAATATAAAATTATGACCTATTTAAAAAAGTATCCACATTTATACTG
>NW_023461570.1:17843-24878 GCF_013731165.1 Rhagoletis pomonella
ATGGCAAACTCAATGGTAAGCGAACTGCTAATTATTTCGTCAGTGCTAAGTCTAGTTGTTTGCATTGCAAAAACGTAGAACATAGCATCAACAATTGCCCATCGTTTCTAGCTTTATCAGCCACGCAACGCTTCGATTTCATGAAGCAATCCGGAGCTTGTATTAACTGTTTGCGAACGGGGCACATGGTGTCCAAGTGCCCATCGCACTCTCGTTGCCGTGTATGTCAACAGCCACATCACACTCATTTACATTTTCACTCCGTTACAGGAACAGCCACGGATTCGATGCAATCAACACCACCAGCAAAAACAAATCAATCGCCACCAGTGTCCAGTTCAACCGGTTCGTCAGATCTTTCTCGAAATAACCCGCCAGTTTCATTGGTTGCACGCTCGCACAAAACAGCTATAATCCCAACAGCCTTAATCTACATCCAAGATAAATGTGGTCGAATTCAGCCAGCACGCGCCCTGTTGGATTCATGTTCAGAGCTAAATTTCATAACGGAAGAAGCTGCTAAACGTTTGCAACTAAAGAGAATCGCATCAACTCTGGAAGTGTCAGGTATTTCAGACATTCAAACTAATATAAAATTTGCAGTAAACAATCAAATCTCGGATTGGAGATTTTACTTGGTAATCCCAATTCGCCATAACAAAACGTATTTCCGCACAACAACCATATGAGCTCATTGACACATCTGATTGGAACATTCCCCCCGGAATTCAGCTTGCAGACCCATTGTTTTACAAGCCACGACGTGTTGATTTATTACTCAATACAGAAATCTTTTTTGAGTGTCTTCAAGACGGTACAATCTCTCTTGGAGAAGGTTTGCCAATTCTGCACAACAGTAAGTTAGGCTGGATAGTCGGAGGCAAATTTGAAAGGGCTTCAATGCCTCATCCCTTGATATGCAATGTAGCATTAAGCTCAAAACCACTTGACATCGACTCGTTTCTCCAGCGATTCTGGGAGGTCGAAGATTTTACACAAGCGTCATCTACATTGTCAGATGAACAACGTCGATGCGAGCAACACTTTGTTGAAACCGTCAAAGCTCAAAGCAATGGCCGCATAAAGGTTAGGTTGCCATTTAAACTTCTTCTTCTTAATTGGCGCTGTAACCGCCTAAGCGATTTTGGCCGAGTCCAAAACAGCACGCCAGTCATTTCTCTTCTGTGCTAACTGACGCCAATTGAAAATGCCAAGTGAAGCCAAGTCCTTCTCCACCTGGTCTTTCCAACGCAGAGGAGGCCTTCCTCTTCCTCTGTTACCAGCATCGCGGCCCGCGTTGAATATTTTCAGAGCAGGAGCGTTTCTGTCCATCCGAACGACATGGCCAAGCCAGCGGAGCCGCTGAATTTTAATTCGCTGCACTATGTCTATATCGTTGTAAAGCTCATACAGCTCATCGTAAAATCGTCTGCGATATACGCCATCACCAACGCGTAAAGGTCCGTAAATCTTTCGCAGAATCTTTCTCTCGAAAACTCCAAGAGCCGCCTCATCAGATGCTTTCATTGTCCATGCCTCCGCGCCATACACCAGCACAGGCATGACGAGTGACTTATAGAGTGTGATCTTTGTACGACGAGAGAGGACTTTACTTCTCAATTGCCTACTCAGCCCAAAGTAGCACTTGTTGGCAAGAGTGATTCTCCGTTGGATTTCAAGGCTGACATTATTATTGGTGTTAATGCTGGTTCCCAAATAAACGAAGTCGTCTACTTTTTCAAACTTGTAACTGTCAACAGTGACGTGGGTGCCAAGACGCGTATGCTCTGACTGTTTGTGTGATGACAGGAGATACTTCATTTTGTCCTATTTAAACTATCACCAGAAATATTAGGAACCTCTTTCGACAGCGCAAAAAGGAGATTTTTCTCGCTTGAACGGCGCTTGTTACGCGACAAAATTTTAAAGAGTATGTACTCTGATTTCATAAAGGAATACGTGGCACTTGGCCACATGTCTCCAATTACTGATTTCGATTTCGGAAATACGCATTACGTCATTCCACATCACTGTGGTCTCAGACCACAAAGTACTACTACCAAGCTTCGTGTAGTTTTCGACACTTCCGCGCGGACTACATCGAACTACTCATTGAACAATATACTCATGGTTGGAGCCACCATTCAACCGGAGTTAATAATCACACTCTTATCATTTCGGTTACATCGGTACGTATTAACTGCTGATGTTTCAAAAATGTATCGACAGTTTTTAGTTGACGAACAAGATCGGCGATATCAGCTCATCTTTTGGAGAGATGAGACTCATGAACCATTACAGCTCTTTCAACTCAATACTGTTACGTACGGCTTGGCCGCTGCGCCCTTTCATGCGATTCGTAGCTTGTGTCATATCGCAGACCTCAATGAGGATGCCCATCCAGCCGCTGCATCAGCCATTCGAGAGAACTTTTACGTTGACGATTTACTGACTGGTGCGGAGAGCATAGAAGACTTAAAATCCCTCAAGTTCGAAATCATAGAAGTTCTTATGTCGGCAGGTATGTCGCTAACTAAGTGGCACTCAAACTCCTCACAGTTGTCTGACGTGTAACGAAATCGCTATTAAAACAAATGAAGAGGATATTACTAAAGCTTTAGGCATATCATGGAAACCTTCAGCAGACACATTTTTCTTCCGCTATGACTTGCCAGATACGCAGACTATCACAAAGCGAAGTGTACTATCAGTCATAGAAAAAATGTTTGACATTCTTGGTTTATTAAGCCCCATTATTATTCGCGGCAAAATATTACAGCAGGAGATTTGGCTTCGAAAAATACAGTGGGATGAAACCCTACCTCACGATTTACAAAACAGTTGGTTGCAAACAAAATCTGACTTACAATTCATAAACAACATAGAGTTGCCTCGTCACGTCTTCACATCAAAAAATTCCAGTTGCGAATTTCATGGTTTTGCAGATGCTTCAACTCGAGTTTATGGGTGTTGCATTTACGCACGGTCAAACGATGGCGGCACTTACAAAACAATGCTCATCATTGCCAAATCAAAGGTAGCACCTATTAAGGCACATCGCTTCCACGACTGGAGCTGTGTGCAGCGCTTTTGCTAAGTCGAACTTGGCAAAAAATTCAACATAAATTAATTAAATATTCTTCTCAAGTTTACTTTTGGACAGATTCAGAGATAGTCCTTCAATGGATTCAACCTCACTCGTCAACACTAAATTGCTTTGTGGCAAACAGAGTATCAGAGCTCCAGGAAAATTCTGAAGGAATAATTTGGAAACACGTTCCGACGAAGGAGAATCCAGCTGACATAGTTTCGCGTGGGTCGAGCGCCGTCAAACTTTTGGATACGATTTGGTTTACAGGACCCACATGTTTTACTAAATAGTCTGCAGAATGGCCTGTGACTAAACAGGCAGCAAACGTCACCCATCAAGATCTGGAACGTCGCAAGGCTGTGTCTTTCAAGTGTAGTAATAGTAGCACCGATGGAGCCATCATCAGTTCAATGATCAACCGGAGTTCATCGCATTACCGGCTGCTTCGCACAGCATCATACGTCCTTCGCGTTTTCAACAAGGTTCCTGTTAATACATATCTCAGCGCTTCAATGATACTACATGTGCCACATACAGAATTGGAGCAGACCTTCTGGAGGCTTATTTCACTATTCGAAAACAGAAGCAGGTGAAATCGTCCTTACAAAAACTAACCCCTTCCTTGCACGAAATGAAATTTGGCGATCTCGCAGTTTCCATTCTCAGAGTTGGCGGTCGTCTATCGAAGGCACCGATACCTTTTGACGCAAAATTCCCCGCTCTACTCACAAAGGAACATCGATTCACTCAACTTTACGTGGAATACCTTCACCGAAAAAATTTGCAAGCCGGCCCAAAGGTTTTGCTAAGTTTAATGCGCGAAAAGGTGTGGGTAATAAACGCAAGAGAAATCGCAAGGAAGACTGTGCGAAACTGTATCCATTGCTTCCATTACAAGCCAAGGCTTATGAACCAAATAATGGCAGATCTTCCTGCCGATCGTTTACAAATTCGAAGGCCTTTTCTTATTAGCGGAGTGGATTTTTGCGGTCCTTTCGCTACCACTTATGGCCTTCGAGGAAAATCGCCCTACAAAACTTATATAGCAATTTTTGTCTGCTTTGTATCAAAAGCCGTACATGCTGAGCTCGTATCCGATTTATCTACAAATAATTTTTTACTTTGCTTGAAACGTTTTATAGGTCGGCGTGGCATTCCTCAACGCATTTACTGTGATAACGCTACCAATTTCGTTGGAGCTCAGGCCAAGCTGAAAGAGCTGCAGGATCACTTTTTCAACAAGGCAGCAGTCGATGACATCTCCAGCTACAGCAACATCACTGGTTTCGAATTTAGCTTCATTCCACCACGCGCCCCACATTTCGGTGGTATCTGGGAGGCAGCCGTGAAATCGATGAAAACAATTCTCATGAAAAATATTTCCAAGGCTCACCTAACCTACGAAGAGTTGCAGACCGTCATCGTAGAAGTAGAAGCTATCCTGAGTTCTCGACCGTTAACTCCACTATCTACCGATCCTAATGATGGTGAAGCACTGACACCAGGACATCTGTTGATTGGCACATCCTTGCTATCGATCCCAGATAAGACCATCGATGTCAACACAATGTACACCCTAACACAGTGGCAGCGAGTATCGTACTTAAAACAACGCCTTTGGGAACTCTGGTCGCGCGACTACATTCGCAGTCTACAACAACGTTCAAAGTGGTTAAAACTAGAAGCCAATATAGAAGTGGGACAAATGGTCATCATTCACGAGGAAAACTTGCCCCCGCAGCATTGGTTACTTGGCAGAATTGTGAAAACAGTTCCTGGTTCAGATGGCAATGTGCGAGTAGTGGACATCAAAACCACAAAAGGCATCACACGTCGCGCAGTGCATAAATTAGCTCCATTACCAACCTATGATTGAAACGCAGACATTTCAATTGGGGGAGCATGTTTGGTCAGATGCAGAACACTGTGCCTGCTCCAAGTACTTACGTTCATACATACTTCTGTGCTTACATATTTACGCTTTTACCAATTACATACTCATGCCTTTGTTAATTATATACTTACCCTTTGTTACTTCCATATTTAAGCATTCAGTGCTTATTTGCTTTACTTATTTACGTACGCAGGCATATAGATAGACATATATGTCTGTACATGAATACCTGTTAGGCACGCATGTAGGCAAACATACGAACATTTTACGGTGCATTCTTCTGTTGTATATGCACATACTCAGTTACTTAAATAAACATGAATTTGTTATTACCTTTTTACTCAAAATCATACCATATTACGGGATCATTCCCATAGCTTGTACATGATTTTGCTTAAGCATAAATAGATCTTAAGCGCATAACTGAGAAGAATAACTTCACTTGAAATAAAGAAATCGGACTGTCAGCAACAAGAAAGTGTTTTTTTCTTTGGCTGGAACAAAGTGGCGACCGTGACAGGACCACTCACGATTAGTACTTGTCCTGTCTAAGAAAAGCCAAAGGAATCCTCAATCCATTTCTTTGGACGTTCTTCGGAGTTGTTCATCGCACTTGGCATTCTGCACACAAACCTCGGATCATCAGCATCGTTCGGGGAAGCTGTTGGAGGCAGTGTAGCTGGTGCATCAAATCTTGCAACAATTGCAAATTATCTCTGCTTGGTACAGTATCAATCATCTTTACTTGCCACTCAACATTGTCATCGCAGCTGAAGTGTCATCACATGTCGCGGTATATGTCGTAGAAAAGGTATGACCCTACAACAATAAGCATCCCGCAACCTTGTCATTCCGAATAGTATACAGTTGCACAATTCATTACATATTACATTCTTTCTTCGATCTACTATTACTACACTTTTTCAAAACTATCATAGCCATATCTAAGCAGTATTCGTCAAAATGGTTAGCAATAATCCGCAAAGCATGCGCGAACTCTCTGACGGGGATCAGGCGCATCTATCTTCTCTTAGGCAAAGGAGTTTAATTATCATTCGCAACATACACAGCATGAAACAACGAATAAGCGACGAAGAGGGTGAAATTGATCCCTCTGTCCTTGAATATCGTTTGCAAATTGTTGAATCGTACTTTCAACAGATTTCCGAGGTGCATAACAATATTGAAATCCCAGTCCTACCGATGTTTCGAGGACAGAGATTGAAGAAATATACATTGAAACAAAATCGAAACTCTTGTCGTTAATCAATTCCAGAAGCCGCGCTACCGAATTGAATTCTAGTGTTTTCAATGCTACATCATATATAAGCAATCCTCATCATAACCATCTACCAACACTTAAATTGCCGAAGTTCGATGGAAAGTATGCGGACTACAAACGCTTTTTCCGCACATTTTCCAACATGGTGCACGATGACCCAACAATTCCTAAAGTTGACAAATTCAATTATCTCTTAAATCTCATCGAGCCATTTCAGGTAACAGAAGAGAACTACCCGAAAGCTCTGCAGCGACTTAAGGAACGGTACGACAACAATATGCTGATCTTCCGAGAATATATCGCATCACTTTTTGGTATTCCAGTTATGAAAACTTCGGACGCCGTTAACTTGCGGAACATCATAGATACCGTTGCAGCACTTCGAGGGTCTCGTCTTTCACTGGGATCAGAAAAGACATCGTGAATTCAATGCTCATTTATATTGTTTTATCTAAATTAGATTCGGATTCTAAAGTGGCCTATAACCAAAAGCCAGGATTTGAAGCTCTGCCATCGTGGGACGATTGCTACAAATGGTTGAGTCGTCATTGCCAATATCTAGAGACCTGTTCCAAAAAAGACAATTTAATGGCAAACTCAATGGTAAGCGAACTGCTAATTATTTCGTCAGTGCTAAGTCTAGTTGTTTGCATTGCAAAAACGTAGAACATAGCATCAACAATTGCCCATCGTTTCTAGCTTTATCAGCCACGCAACGCTTCGATTTCATGAAGCAATCCGGAGCTTGTATTAACTGTTTGCGAACGG
>NW_023461571.1:0-24868 GCF_013731165.1 Rhagoletis pomonella
CCCTGAGGATGCTAAGGAGTTTAGCGAAACGTAGGGCAAAGCAGTGAAGAAAAAACGTTGTTTTTACTTGCACTAATCACCAACTAGGCCAAAGAAGCTCATCAAAGTTAATAAAATACTTACATTTTCATTTGTTTGTCTTTTTAGATGCATGAAAAATTTGGTATCAGAAATAGGTAATATCAATGAAATGCAGTTTACAAATATGTGCTTTATAAATAAAGGTTTGTTTATTTAATTAGATATGTAAATGACAATGTGGGGGACAAATATGTACATGAGTAGCGAAGCTGCCACCCATCCAATGGTAACTTCTTGCACTAGAAAAGATTTGAAAACTGCATTATTTCCATAAATATCGAAAATTTTGAAAAATTTCTTAAATAGTTTCGGCTTAGATTAGCGAGATTTTTACTAATTGCTGGGAAAATCGGACGTTTTCAGATTTTTAGTATTTCTAAAAAAGGTTTCCAAGTCGAAAACAATTAAAAACTGAATTATTTCCATCATTCCATCATTTTCGATTTATTTTCACGGTATTTGTAGAAATCACCGAAAAAAGGGATTTTTTTATCAAACAATATTTTCACAAAAAACACACACTCATGGGACTTTTCTATCTGCAATTATTAATAAAATATCACAAAAGTCGGAAAATGTTATATACTATTTTCGATTTAATTTCATGTTACTTGTACAAATCATTGAAAAAAAATTTAATTTCTTTTACTTGGGTTTTCTATTTGAAAATTTTCCCAAAATATAATAAAAATCATCAATATTCATATTTAATTAACATTCCAAATGCTCTCGTGAGATTTAGCTCTGTTAACATTCTTCTTTTCTGCTTTGTATTTTGCTTTCGCCGTTAAGTATTCCAAATATTTGTCGCTCTTAAAATGCGCTTCGCCAGTTTAGTTGGCTCGAAAAATGTGGCATTCACAGTTCTTGGACCATCTCTATAAATTTACGTTCTCTGGTACAATTGTACAAGCTCCCAGGGTTGCCACTGACGAAAAAAAAAATTTACCATCCACTTGAAAAAAATCTACCAAATCTGGGAAATATCTACCAATAACTTTTTATAATTATTTTAATCAAAACTATAGTTTTGTTATTTTTTTATTTATTTTAATTAAAACTATACTTTTCTTTATTTTTTTTAGTTATTTCAATAAGAATTTAAATTGTTTTTAAGAGCTTTTTATTTAACTAGTTATACGGTATTTGAGTCATATTATTGGCATATTCTCAGTTTCCTTCAACCAAAAGAGTGAAGTGATGAAATTATAGGCAACAAAAAAACTTCATTATTTGAAAAACTTCAACTTGAGTTATTATAGACAAATACCGTGACTCAAATAAGTGATTTTTTTTTAATATTCGCAATATTTTTCGAGAAAAAATTTTTTATTGCTTTAACTAAATCCATAAAAATCGAGGATTCAAACTATATACAACATATAGAAAAATTCCAAAAATTTTCTTCTAAATTTCGAATTTTTTACTCTGAATTTTTAGAACAATTTAAGGTATGGAGTTTTAAAGCAAATACTATTTGAGTATATATATAACAATGTGCTGCTTCCCGTTGATCTTTTTTTTTTTTTCTATTGATAAAAAATGGTGTTGATTTAATTTTTTTGCGAAAAATCATAGTGCGTAATTACATACCTATCAATTTTTTTTTTATATTTAAATAATCATTTAAAATATTTAGGCAATCAAAAGCTCCTCGGGATTCCAGTAAAATTAGTTTGAATGGAGCGAGATATGTTCGCCTTATGTCGATATACATTTATACGTATGTAATTATATAAAATGTATGCAAAGAAATTTTTAATATATTTAAAGATAACTACGAAAAATAAATCGGGAACGGAAAGTTCATCAAAAATCTACCAAAATGAGAAAAAATTTACCTTTTTACCAACCCAATTTTTTTCTACCAATTTTGGTAACAATTTACCAAAGTGGCAACCCTGCTTCCATCACACGCATTTGTTACGCTCTTTCGTTTAGTCGTCGCAGAGCAAGCAACGAATCAACATCGTGTTTGGTTGTTGCGCTTTGTTTCTTGAATGCAAAAATGCCTTGCGAGAAATATTACATGCTTGAAAATGCTTTTGGTGACATGCAATGCCTTTTGTGTTACAGGTCATTTAAAAAATAAAGAATATGCTATTCAAAGACATTTTGATTCTTTTCATAAGGAAATATTTAGATGAAGAAGAAACACAACGATTTTTTATTGAAAAAAAGTTAATTTTTTTCCCAAGGAATTAAAGGGTGGTTGTTAAAGGGAATATGTATGAGATTAAAAGACATTTTTAATCATTTCATAATGATATGGAAAATTTTGATGAACATGAATTTCAATTTTTTTATTTAAATTTTCAATATTTGGCGTTGATGAATCCAAATGAATTTTTAAATTTTTTATTTCAGTTTTACTTCAATATTTTCTTAACTCAAAAAACTATAAACTCGAGAAAACCAGTTTTAAAGTTTTGAATTTACATATACTCCCGAGGGAAAAATTAATACATATTCAGCTTTGTCATGAGTTTCATTTTCTCCAAGCCGGTTCACTTTTCACTTTTTGTTTCCGTGAATTTACTATGCGCGGATGAACATTTTTCGGTTGAATTTTTTTTCGGGCGAAAGTCAGGATAAGGTTGATTTTGTTCTAGTGAGCTACTAGTAATCCATAAAATTTTTACACATCATAAGAAAGGGCTAATGTACATTCTTGCATACTTAACCCGATTTTTGCTTTATTGGGATTATGGTACTTTTATAGTAAATGTGCGATGCACATATATGTACATATGTATGTGTTAAATATACGTATTTATGTGTTTTTATTGAAGACCGATAAGTTAAAAATTTTGTTTCACTTCTCGTAATTTCCTACTGGGTTGCTCATGCGAAGCAGTTCTCTTGTGCTTACCAACACAAACACAGTTTAACTTTTGCCGACCACTGCACTAGTTATATCAGCATTTCTAACGTTAGATGAAATGGTTAGCTTATTAGCTTTATCGTTGTTGTTCACAAAACTACAGCAACGCGCAGTACGACGGAGTTCTTTGATTTCAGCAGTGAGTGAAGAGAGAGTCTTAACAAACTCGTCCACTTGCTGTTTATTCAAAGCTTCCATCTCTGCTTAGAGAAATTCACTTTTTGCTATTAAGAGCTGCTTGTCGGTATGTAGGGCATTGATCAGTTTAGTGGAGCGCACTTGTTCGGATTTTAGAGCCGCAATTCCACGTAGTATGTTGGATAACGTTAGTTGCTTATTCTCTTCATCAATGTCACTACATATTATTGGTGAAGAACTTTGATTGAATTGATTACACTATGTAACAAGGTTTTTGTCCCTGGGTTGTAATTGTTATTTCCTAGTCAGTTAGGTCCCAAAAGTATAGAAAACAGCTATTGTCGCAAGATAACTTTGCTTTTTTTTTGGGGATTGATTAGAGAAAGTGACTCGCAGTTTAAACGCAAATGTCGAAAAACCACCCGCTTCTGATTTACTTTTATGTTTTTGGTTTTCTGAAGTTTTAATAAAATTTAGTTTTGATTTATATGTGCTGTTCTGTATGATTTTCTCTGTAGTGAAAGACTCAAACACGTTTTTCTCATAATTTTAGCATATTTTAATGAATCACATTGTCCTGGTCACAAAAGCAAAGTTTCCGAGGAATATTAGGTGGTTTCCATACTTTTAAGGCATAACAGACTAGGAAATAACAATTACATCCCAAGGACTGAGAAATTTTTTTTTTGTTACTTAGTGTTATCAGACACATTCTTAGGATTAAGAGATAGTTGTGAGAGGCTAGGCGAATTAGATGACGATGTACTCTTAGCTACGGCTGAATCTTCCAATTAACGTTAGGGGGAGAGGTGCGGATGGATCTTTTGCGAGTAGCGGCACACTCGTTGCAAAAATATTTATTTCCAGAGCTCTCTAAGAAATCCAAGCCAGCAGGCAAAACACCAACACATTTCATATGAAAAAACTCGTTGCAATTTTCACATTGAATTTTTGTTTTAGCTTTCATACGGTCAACTTTTTGACCACAAATACACGGCATATTGGATAACTAATCATTACAAACTTATTAGTTCCTAACACATAAGAGTCACTGCCTCAGGCGCTATGTTATTATTTTAATAAAGTTGTCAATTTGACGGAGAAAAAAATCACCGACTCAGAGCTTAGTAAAACACGTCCACTCGCATACATGTACATACCCCACATTTTCCTTATATATAAATAAAAAATATTCCAAAAATTTATAATTTTGAAAACATTGTGATTTTAATGGAGCAGATGCTGGAAGTCTAGCCTGTCCCAGACTAGTGTGTATACTCAAAATAATAAAGAACAGTTCCACTTTAAGGCCCCGTAAGCGACGTATCATTTGCCGGCCAAAAGTCGAGAAGTAGCCAAGACGATTTGAAACTCAGATCGCTGATTTCGAATATGATGGCGACCAAATTTTATTATTATTTCCCTTTCACCAGAAACTCATATAAGTGGGGGTTCTCGCGGTCGCTCTTTTTAAATCTGATGTCAGATTTTAGAATAGAAAATGGCGGATCCAATGCGGCGTTATCGATTTCGAGGCAAAAAAAATTAGTTTAAAATAGCCAAAAATATTTTGACGTTTCAATTATAAATACTGATTAGATATTAACACAGTACAACAAAATTTAAGATTACAAAAATCCTCCAGGGTTTCTCAACAGTTTTTAAAACTTTGGGTCTTCTGAATCCAAATCTGAAGCCAGAATTTTCGGATCACCATAGGTTTTCTGCAGAGTACGTGGTTCGTCCAGAAACCGGCATTTAAAAAAAAAAATGTAATCCTTTTTGAACACATGTAACTAAAGAGTTTTGGGTTCGAGGAATCATAATACAATATTTGTGTCGCTGTAGTGCGAAAAATTTGTGTTTTAGTACATTTTCTACTCATTTCATTTGTAAAAACAAATTTTATTCAATATACATACATACATTTGTGCATAGATGAAAGATTTACTATTCCAATAAAAAATGAGCGAGCGAAAACTTAAGATCGTGCAAATGTATCAAATTAGTAATAACAGGTTTTCTAGGCAACAAAAAGGCGGACAAGTTTAAAGAAATTGTTCAAGATTTAATATCAGCTTTTGCTGAATTTAATGAACTAATTTCATTTAAAATCCACTTGCTACACCAACATATGAATTTTTTTCCTGACAATTTCGGCAAAGTTTCTGACGAGTACGGTAAAAGATTACATAATGAGATGATGAGAATAGAGACAAGATACAAAGGGAAAGATTAACTGTCAATGCACGCAGAATATTGCTGGAGCGTGAAACTTGATGATTTAGATGAAACCTACAGTCGTCGTTCTATAAGGCAAAAATAAATTATATTTCTAAACATAAAATTAAAATAAACTAAAAAAATACATGAAATTCTTCTTCTTCTTCTTTTTTGGCGCTGTAACCGCCTAAGCGATTTTGGCCGAGTTCAGCAAAGCACGCCAGTCGTTTCTCCTCTGTGCCAACTGACGCCAATTGGAAACGCCAAGTGAAGCCAAGTCCTTCTCCACCTGATCTTTCCATCGCAGTAGCGGCCTCCCTCTTCCTCTGCTACCACCAGCGGGTTCCGAGTTGAATACTTTCAGAGCTGGAGCGTCGGTGTCCATTCGAACGATATGACCAAGCCAGCGGAGCCGCTGTATTTTAATTCGCTGCACTATGTCCATATCGTTGTAAAGCTCATACAGCTCATCGTTCCATCGTCTGCGGTACTCGCCGTCGCCAACGCGTAAAGGACCGTAAATCTTCCGCAAAATCTTTCTCTCAAACACCCCAGGAGCCGCCTCATCGGATGTTGTCATTGTCCATGCTTCTGCGCCATATACCAGCACGGGCATGATGAGTGACTAATACATGAAATTAGATAGAATTAAAAGAATGAAGTAAGAATTGTTTGAATTGGTATTGTGAGAAAACAACAACAACCTACAATCAGCTGAGGCAGAAGTGATAGCTCTTTTGGTGAGTATCACTTCACCATCATCAGACTTCTTTCCGAGAAAAGGATTCGAATACCCTTAAACTATTCGATACTATCGATAGTGTCGGATAATTTTAAAATGCATTGACGAAGCTATTTATATAAACTTTTTAGTTTTATTTAGTTCCTCAAGAATTAGCTAATTGTTATACATATAGCGATTTTCTGTATCTTTGTTCTTTTTCTTCGATTTTTTAAATATTTTAAACCGATAATATAAAAACCTAAAATTCCCAAACGTAGAAAAACAAATCGCTTGTAAACGTTAAGAAAAATTTATGTATCACAAAAAACTTTCATCAGTCCAACTCCGGCTACGCCATAGTATTTTTGCATAGGACTCACTCCAAAATTTACGGAAAAGTCCATATTTTCAGCGTGTGCTACAATAACCCAAATCATTGTACAAATAGCCCAACCATACCCCGACTTCTACATGATTATTTATCCATTCAAAGTATTAAACGGAAATACGAGAATCTCCAAAACTTGACTAACCCTGGCTTATATCAATAGGTTCTTCCATCGACGCAGAATTACTAACACCATAGCATGGTTCCAAAAGGACATTAAAACTATTTTTTTCAAATTTAATTTCACCCGATTTACATGATTCAAATACTTTAAAGCTATTTTGGTTCATTCTCTTTTGTGTTTTCTATTTGCTTTTACACGCTTAAATTTAAATGAAAAACAATGATGTCGAAAGCAAAGGAAGAAACTTGAAACCACTTGACGGTACAGACGCATATGCACTCTTCATTTTTCTTCTCAACCCCTCTCTTCCACTAGCAAGCAGAATTTAATTCAATACTTGAACCGCGTAAAACCCGGTAATAGGTAAAAAATAGTGATGTGTAAGCAAATCAATGTTGCCAAATTCACATTTTCAAAAATAAAAAAAATTCATACTCAGTAGTACACATTTGGCGAAATGGCAACGTTGCGAACAAAGTTGTATGAACGACCTATCGCAACCCCGGATTGCAAATGTAATTTCTTTTTTTTAATGGTGCGCGTTAGAGGAAAAGAAAAGTTTTTGCAAATATATTTCGATGCAGCCTTAACTGATATACTACTTTAAGTATTTAAAGAAAATAAAAAAACATGTGTTTCGCGACTTTGACTTTGCATTGATTGCCAGCTCAAATACTATGGCAATGTCGCAATTTTGTCGCAAGAAAGTTTCCATACAAAAGTAACCAGCTGTGTCGCAAGGTGGCAAATTTTTCGACAAACGCGACATTTGCAACAACTCTGCGACGTTTTATAAATCTCACTAATATAGTCAATTTGTATATTTCCTTAAACAAAGACTATCGATAGTGGCCAACGACCATTCGATAGTGCAAAAAAAACCATTCGATAGTATCGATAGTACCCTTGATAGTTTTACAGCTATAGTTGTGAGCTGTTGGCCATCATTGGTTACTTAATATATGTATATAGGCAAATTAGAAAAAGCAGAAACATTTTGTACAGGGCATCGATAGCCGATTTGGTTGATGAACTACTCACAACTGCCGCAGGCAGACAAGGGAAAAAGTCGGACGATGTTGAAATGATATTCATCAAAATAGCTAATACTTCAGCCTCAGCTGATTGTAGATTGTTGTTGTTTTTTACCAACTTAATAAAAATTGTGCCAAATAAATTTTTTGCATTCCAATAAATTTATATTGAGCTAGATCGCCCTCACCCGCTTCGCTGAGTGTATGAGTGCTATATTGAGTAAAATTTATTTCAAGAAAACTCAATTCAAAAACAGGAGGTTTAAAATTTGTTTAACCATCTTCAAAATATTTTCACACTTAAACGTTCTTAAACTTCTCACTTGTCATACTTTTTCAACTCATATGAGATTTTAGACAGATGGAAACCCTTTACATGTTGTTTTGAAATTAAGCCCTTTTAAAATCATTTTGATTTATTCCCATATTGTAATAATTCATTTAAATTATTGAATAGTTTGAAGTTAACCTTTTAAACAGTTGGCAACCTTTTTAAACCTCTTTCGGCCTACACTCATATTGTGATACATTTTCAAAACCATTTCGATTCATACCAATCTATACCAATATACATTTTGAAAGCCGTGTTTATGTGTTCGCAAAGCTCGAGAACTGATTCAAACGTCCCAAGGATTATTATAGGCTAAACAAATATAGAGGGGCGTCCACTTTGGCCAATATTCAACATATATATTGGTAATGGTAAAGAGCTGCCATGAGGCGCTGGAGTCATTACGAATAATCGCCAAGTTAGAAAAGGTGCCGTGAATGTCAGAATAAATAAACCTGTTGCACCATTGAGTATATCGAATTTTTATGTGTTACGATTGGGCCAATGTATGTGATTTTTCCCAGTATTGTTATGCCTTAAAGCTTCATTCGGAGACACCAGGGTTGAGTTGTGGTGCAAATCACCATCGATAAATCAGCCGCCAAAACCATCGCGCGCCTTTTATACTGTAATAAATTCAAGTAAAAAAAAATTATTTTCACTTAAATTTCTTTCGTGAAACTTACTTTTAAGGTATTTCGTCTGAAATAATTGGATTTCTGTAGAACAATTGTACGCATCCATTTTGAAATTGCCACCAACTATACTATAAAGTTTCTTGGACAGATTTACTATAGCACCGAATCATTGTTACCGCCAGGGAGTGAAGAGGAAATGTTCTTCAAATATATTTCGATGTGAGATTAACCATTCTATGAAATGTTGCACAATTTCAAGAACTTATCACGGACATGATGCTTTCGTTAGGTTAATTAAGGCGGAAAACGACCACCAAACCATAATCTTAGCCGATGAGCGAGCCAATGGAGATCGTAAACGTGAATTGTTGGTGAAAATGTTGAACCAAAAAGTTTCAATAAAAACAAAAATTATTTTGTGCGGGACGAAGTTCGCCGGGTCTGCTAGTATTATAATATTTCATTTAAACTAATTAAGTTGAACATTTAAAAAGATGGCAACCCTTGTGAAAGGCTTCAATATTATTCAAAACTTTAAAACTAAAGGTTTCTTAACAATATTTTGTTTGACAACAATATTTTAATACTTCAGATGGCTTGCGTGTAGTTAATTTAAATTTTACTTTTCAAACTGGTGGCACCCCTTTTAAAAATATATTAACCTACAGCTTTTTTAAGCCTCTTGACATCCATTTTTGCAATATAATTTTCAAATAAATAGCTCCCTTCAGTTGAATTAGATTTTTTTAAAAGGTGGCAGCCCTCTTCCATGAGTAGAGAATGATTTTATATATCTCCATACCAAGTTCCAGTAATCTACCAAAAATATTTCCTGAGAAATGCAGTATGAAAAATTCCGTTTGTATGGGAGGTGCCACGCCCTCTTGCCTAATCGAGATTAAATGTATCCTATATTTTAAGTTGGGCAAGATAACAGCAGTGTACAAAATTTCATGATCATCGGTTGAACAGTTAAAGCGTGAAAGCATAGCAAACAAACAAACTCACTTTCGGATTTATAATATTAGTAAGGATAAAATTTGTTTTTAAAAATTAAATGAATAGAAAATGTACTAAAACACTAAATTTTATGCACTACAGCGACATCTGTATGCGGTCAAATCTGAAAATAAATATTATATTATGATTCCTTGACCCCAAAAACCTTTACTTACACTTGTTCAATGATTTTAAAAAGAATACAATTTTTTTCTACAAATGGCGGTTTCTGGAAAAGCCACGTACTCTACAGAAAACCTAGGGTGACCCGAAAATTCTGACATCAGATTCGGATGCAGCAGGCCCAAAAGCTTTAGAAACCGTTGAGAAACCCCGGGGGAGTTTTTGCTTGTTGTACCGTGTAATTTAAATATAAGAATGACGAACGTCTGGTACTACTCTTTATATGGGAGGTACGAGCAAAATCGAGCGAGCCACGCCCATTCATGGTCCAAAAAATTTATATTGGTGGATGAGTTGTTCTTGCAAAATTTCAACATCACACATGGATACGTTGCATAGTTATGACTTTCGGCACGCTAAAATTGAACAAGGGCACAGTGTGCGCCCTAAGCAGAATCTCCTGCCTTATCTTAGAAGATAGCCTGATGCAACGACAGCTACCAGGTCGGCAAAGCAACGAGTGGATAAAGGTAATTTGCAGTGCGTGAAGCACGGCATACTACATAAGGATCACTTTAGGGAGCTTATCGTTGCTCCGTCGTTCTTGGAAGGTGAAATACTCAAAACTGCGCATAACTAGGGACATTTTTCCGCAAATAAAATGCAATAAGCTGTTGAGAATAACTTTTTCATACCCAAACTAAGTGCAAAGGGAGTGAAAATAATGAAGAGCTGTATTAGTTGCATCGTGGCTGAGAGAGAGAGCGTGCGACTACATCCTACATCTTAGTTGTCGTGGACGCGTTGAACAAAGATTGTGTGGCTATATCCGACCAAAAGTACTGGAGCAGAAGCTGTTGTGGATCGACTGAGGAAGCAAGCGGCGATATTCGGCAATTCGGCAAGGATCATCAGGGACAGAGGGAATACTGTGCGGAGGAAGTAATACAACACTTTCTGATAGCCACTGGTTTTTTTTCGCTGACTGGGGGTCGAAAATGCCTATTGCATCATCAAAGCTGTCGGCACAAAAGCACTCCCAGCGAATTGGAACCGTCGCCCACCCTGGGACCACTAATCGCATTGCTTCAGGGTGGCATCCCATATTTATCGTTAACTAAAGTTCCCTCGGTGCACCTGCGTCCAGTACCCGCTTCTTGCCTCTAAGTACGTATTCTGCATATTCAACTATGTTCTTCCAGTTAGTTTCGCTGTGTAGCATGGTCCTACCAGATCTTGCAGATTATTGTGCTCGGTTTCCCATTTTTTGCATCTGAAAAAATTGTGCTCGGCATCGTCTTTTCTGCGTCGCTGTATATGCATGACGGCTCTTCCGAGTTTTGCGAAAGTAACCATGCCCAGACAGCATTGGTGTGACATAATAGTTTACTTCGCCATGTTCTCTTTGGGTCCGCAGTTTTAGGTCTTTTATTAGCCTGGCCGTCCATCTGCCGCGGCTTTCGTTTCGCCACCTATCTTGCCACAGTGCTTCGTTTCTTACTCTTTCCCTTTCGTTGTCACTTGGGTTCGCTTACGCCTAACGCTCCCACATTTTCTTGCGTTCGGCTGCTAGTAGAGCAATGGGAACCATTCCGCTTATAACTAGTATTGCGATGGGCTCTGGAAAGTATCTTGCAACGGTTATTTTTCTGTAGGGTGCCAGCCCAGATCTCCGCTCCGTATAGCAAAATATTCAAGGTTGTGATCATTAGAAGTTTCCTTTTACTTTGGGCCTTCCCGGCCTTCTAGATAGCTTCTAACTATAAGTCTAAGGTGCGTAGGTATGTTGTAGACTTCTTTTGGTGCGTGTATCATATCTTCCCATTTTGCGGTGTTAAAGGCGTTACGAGCGTCTAAAGTTGCTAGCAGGACTAGCTTTTTGTGTTTGTATGCGCTTCCACTTTTGTTATTACGTTTTTTATAGCGCCAGGGCTGAATGCGTACCGTCTTGAGGAAAGTCCGCCGCCGCTAGCGATCGCCGCTTTTATTCTAGGTTTTATCAGCCTTTCTAAGAGTTTTCCAACTGCGTCCATCATACAGAGTGGTCGATACGCTGATGGTGAGTCAAGGTTTCCCTTTCCTTTGCTAATTAAGTCGAGCTGCTGCCTTTTCCAAATGGTAATGTTGCCAGTAACTGGGATATTAAAATCCTATCCATATATAAACTAAATCCCGTTTTATACTAAAGTTATTACAGAAATCCCGCAATGTATGTACATATCTATTATACACATGATTCAATAATTAAAGACTTGCACACTAGTGACATTGGAGTTTTGACAGTCCCTTAACTTCCTTACAAAAGCTCTGCACACACACACGAACCCATACACAGTGCCTTGCTAAGGGAGCCGAATTCTTCCAAGAGGGAGCGAGAAAACTGTTTTATGAGCAAACCTTTTATTATTGAATCATGTATTATACATACTAGAGATGGGCACGGGCCTAAATTTTCAGGCCCGGCCCGGCCCGGCACGAGTGCAAAATCAACTTTCAAAAACACGCACGAGCCCGCACGTTAAGAATTTTAGTGGGGCCCGGCCCGGCACGATGGGACACGTCCCAGCCCAGAAATGAAGAGCCAACTTTTATTGTATGTATACATATGTACATATTTTTAATTTTGTGTTTATGTATGTATATTTACTTAAGCGAATAAATTTTTTACATCAAAGTTTTTATTATTCGGGTATTTACAACGGTGTCGTAAGTGTCGTATCGTTGTATGCTGTAAACTTTAAAAGCTTAAATAAATGATAAGAGAACTTGAAGCCACAACCAACTTTTTTGTTGCACTGTGAAAATTCATAATATGACTTTTGCGGTACCTTGAAAACCCCCTTAATATATTTTAAACCGTTTAAAGTTTACGACATACAACAATACGACACTTACGACACCGTTGTGAATACCCCAAATATATTTTCTGTGAAGTAGAAAAAGTGGAAGGTATTTTGTATACAGATATGTAAACAAAACTACTAAGTATCTTATTTTTTCTATCGGTTTCCAAATATTTGTTCTTTTGCTTTTCTCTTATCAAAAGAGTTTTAAATATGAATTTCTTTTTTTGTATAAAAACAAAAGCTTATCCAAATTTGTAATATTAGCAACGGGCTTTTTCGTGCTTATTCGTGCTTTTATGAAATTTTACTGATCGCCCATGCACGCACGAGTTCGCGCTGAGAGCAAATATTCCGGCCCGTGCCCATCTCTAATCATATATGTAATACTCCTATATTGGCAGTAAGAGCTAGTACCGTCCGAAAACACTACAGTACAGATATATCAATAAACACGTACGAAAGAAAATTAACACATACGTTTATAAATAAACATGTACACAACACATATACAAAAACGGCACTCAAGTACACAATACATTGACAAAAACAGTACTAGACTGTCTCGCTTTGATTTCGGAATGCTTACACATTGAGAAATTAGCTTACTGCCAACATAGAAGTATTACATATATGTCTCTAATACATACATAAAATGCTTTCGGATGAAAAAATATAATAGCATTTATATACATATTTATTTTCTTTTTATTTTAAAATATTTGTTTTTGTTGTTTGTATGGTCTTATAACAATTATATTCAACAATTTTTATGAGCTCGAGGCCGTATTAAGTGCAAACCTACTGTGGAAAAGCAAAAATAATTTGAAAAAATGGTAGAGCTAGTGATAGCTATTTCGAAAATCACCACATTTCCTCATCAGACTTCTTTCAGTAGGATCCGAACCGACGATCACCACTGACTCAGCCAGTTGCCTACGCACTGTGCTAAGTTTGTCTTGTTAATTCTTGTTGCTTATTTTCCAGTATTTCACTTTGCTAAGCCAACTACAATCAAGCGCAGCTATTCCGCTGCAATTCACTTGATCATGTGGTTGTTGGTTTTTGTTAATATTTCTATTATTAGAATGTTTAACTTTTAGGTGTGCTCGTCCTTAAGTTATTTGTTTTTGTTATTTTTATGGCCTTATAACAATTATATTCAACAATTTTTATGAGCTCGAGGCCGTATTAAGTGCAAACTTATTGTGGAAAAGCAAAATAATTTGAAAAAATGGTAGAAGTGATAGCTATTTCGGAAATCACCACATTTCCTCATCAGACTTCTTTCAGTAGGATCCGAACCGACGATCACCACTGACTTAGCCAGTTGTCTACGCACTGTGCTAAGTTTGTCTTGTTAATTCTTGTTGCTTATTTTCCACTATTTCTCTTTGCTAAGCCACGCTGTAGGGAAAACACGAACTAGTGAACCAGATTTCTAGTTCAGTACTAGTTCTTTTTTGCCAAAAACGAACCAGGCCGATAGTAACTATTTCCGCACCAGTCCAAAAGCAGTGAATTGTGGTACTTTCACTAAACTATTCTATTTTAAATTTTAAAAGCAGGGAAGGTAATCATTATGAGTAAAATAATTTAAATCAGCATTTAATCATTCTTTTATGAATTATTATTGAGTTTTATTTTTTCGCTCAAACGGAAATAATTATTATTTGATTTTTATTTTTGGGATTACAAATAATGTTTATTTTATGATTTTTATTTTTTCGCGCAGAGATTATCATTAATTTTCAGTTTTATTTTTACACTTAAAAATAATGATAATTTATAAAGTTGAAAAGGCTATCAAGACGCAACCTACTGAAATTTATACCTGAAAAGTTTGGGTCTTATTCCTTTTATAAGGGTGCGGCTACCTCTCAAAAGGATACGTCGGTTATCACGCTGGCATAGTTTTTGAGTTGCTTAATAATCATTATACTTAGTGATTCCATAAACAAAGGCCAAGATTCTGAAGGACAATTGAGAAAGGCAGTTGCAGAAAAAGAGGCATTAAAAGAAGTGTCAAAATAATTACCACTTTCTCACTAAATTTATTTAAAAATGCAAGCCACCAGAGCTACCTTTTTTTTAAGAAAAGACAAATTAAGTTTTTTTATACAATCCACCACAGCTACCTTAATACAGTCAGTCTATAAAGTTTAGGTACAACGAATTTTTTATAATACGGGCAACTATTTTTTTTAATATTTTAGTTTTCGGTAATTTTTCATAAAAATATGGTCAATTCTACAACAAAATCCCCAAAAATCAGAGTTCCAGACCTTGTGCAAAATTTAAGAAAATTCTGCAAAATTTCATTATAATAATTCACTTTCTATTTACGCTCTCTAGAAAAAGTTTTTTAGCCGATTCAATTTTAGTATAATGAAGTGCAAGTGTGAGGAAGCTAGCCAAAAAAATAAAATATTTAAAAAATAGTTGCCGGTATTGGAAAAACTTCACTGTACTTAAACTTTATTGACTGACTGTATATCTTATTTAAGTTAACTACGACAAAAACTTTCGAAGTACTTCATATACATATAAGCTTACAAAGAACTGAATTTACTTAAAAATCAATATGCTTAAATTTAGTAAGTAAGACAAAGTGATATTTTTACTTTTAAGCAGAACGCACTTTTGTTTTTTACTTACGACTTAAGTTTAATACTACTACTATTAATAATGTGGTTTATAAATTTTTAATAAATGCGTTTAAACATTTGTGATTGTATTGTCCTTCCTTCAACCGATCGTATTTAATATAGAAGGGAAATGTTTCGACAAGCCTGATTAGAAATGTAGATCTAAGGTGACGAATTTATAATAGGTTGGGAACTATAAAAAATGGATGCAGATCGAACTAGATCTCATCTGTCGAATTAGGAACTGGTTTGGAACTAAAGAAAAGGGGATGCAGAACGAACTAGATCTCATCTGTCGAATTTGGAACTGGTTCGGAACTATAGAAAAAGGGATGCAAAACGAACTAGATCTTATCTGTCGAATTTAGAACTGGTTCGGAACAAGAGCCAAAGGGATGCAACGTTATAGCTGCTATTTCGGAGATCACCACATCTCCTCAGCTCATGGTGAGATAGCAGCTATAACTTCTACCAAAGTGTAAATTGTTGTGGTTTTACCACAAAATTTTTATTAAAAATGGCCTCAAGCTGAAATAAAAAGGTTGAATTTGATTTTAAGATTTGCAGGTATAAGTCGGACAATTACATAGATCACTTGTTAAGTAAATTAGAACTGACTACACATATCGCACTTAATCCTTATTCATTTAATCTATTTCTCTTCTTCGTTTTGATGTCAGTAAGTAATGAAAAAATGCGTTGGAAGTCAGCATTCGAATATAACTATATAATTCCCTTAAATTTGATATAATAGATCTCCATTTACTGCCATTTTGTTAACTACTACCTCCGAAGCATTTGCACATCTCTAATTTTACTTTCTTTGATAATAGTCACTCAAAATATTTTTCCATTCATCGTTAAATCAAACTGGTCAACATATGTGTATACCGCTATACTTTCTGAAGACTTGCAGTTATTCTTTTACATTCATTTGAAAGAATGTAGAAACTCAAGACATTTGAAAAAAGAATCATTGATTAGTAAAATTTCTAATATTTTCAAAATACACAATTTCTCAAATTCCCCACACGTTCTGCCGCTCTTTATTTATTTATGATTTTTTTTTAAAATTACTTTCTGTATAACTACGGTGCCCATCCGTCCTTTATTTTAAAGGGCGGTCCTTTATTTTAACACCCTGGTAAATTCCTAAACAGAGAAAGAAAAAGAGAGAGAAAAATAAAAATGTCCCTTTAAAAACATAATGAAAACCTTCGCCAGTTTGTTTCGCACCCCACTTTAAGGGTTTCTATTTGATGAAGGCCGGCCGCATGATTTCTATTTGGGGGGAGTTTTATGTAAAGTCATTCGCAAGAACCAAGAGCGCCAATACAAAATTTATATTGTATTTAATTATGGATATAATTCACCACAACTCAAAGAAAAGTGTCATGATGCGTTATTTACTAAAGTATTCTTTTAATGCAGAGACAACATTAACATCCAAATTTCGATAAATATTGGGGGTTTTATGTAAAGAATATACTTTTTTATTTAGAGCAGCGATGGGCAGAGAGAGCTTTTACTCTGCGTATGTCAATACAAAATGCATATTGTATTTAATTATGGATATAATTCACCTCGACTCAAAGAAAAGTCTCATGATGCGTTATTTACTAAATTATTTTGCTTTCAATAATGCAATTCGCCGAGGTACAGATACAAATTCTTTTAATACTGAGTCAACAGTAACATCCAGATTGCGATGTTGAGAGAAGCTAGCACATTGAGACCATCTTCTTTCATAGTCGATTTCAAATAAGTTGCTAGGGGGCACAAAGTTGAAAACATTCTTTCATTCGCGACAGTCGTATAAGGGGAAACAGCTATGACTCTAAATACTTGATGAACATTTGGAATACCATCGGAGTTACAAATATCCAAAGCTTCAAATGAGTTTTGAATATTTATTCCAGCGATGCGTTTTTTCCAAAGCTAAACTTCACTTGTCCATATTATGGCAGCGAATCATGTAAAATGGATATATATTTCACAAACAGTTCACAGCAAGTTCAGAACACATCAAAATTTGGTGTTTTGTCAGGAAAGAGGCAAGCAAAAGTAGAAAAATAATCTTGATGTTTTAGAAATCGATCTTGCAAATGCGTAATGAAAAGATTAGGTACGGTATGTAAATCGCGATTTGGTTATACTCTTCAAAATACTTCCGAGTTATTTGAATCGTTGTGTTTCGTTACCTTGTATGAGCGACACTAAACGATACCGAAACATTTGCTATTGTTTGCATGCGTTCTCTGGCTCGTTCTCTGATAATTCATAACTTCATAGGGAAGCGAAGGGTATTCTGGACCGCATAAGGAAAACTTTCTGTAGAAAACACGGAAATCCGAATATTTTCTCAGTTTTAATAGAATCTAAGATTTATCGTTTTATATTTTAGAAAAATTAGGAACATGTTGAATCAAATTTTTGAACGTTTACCATCGAAAAAGAAAATAAACCTAAGAATGGCGGTGTCTTGCACTTATTTGCAAATAGTACCACTAATCAATACTTATTTGCGTGATTTAGTTATTTGCAAATAAAAAATTAACTCAGCGTTTATACGGCAAAGTTTACCATTTTGCAAATTGTTATTTGCAAATAATACGTGCGTATAAACGTAGTAATTGACATCAGTTACTCACAAGGGCCATTGCAACAACTGCAGTCAGATCAGCGAGTGGTCCACCGCGGGAGCAAATAAACAACAAGGCCCCTACCAAGTGGTCCACCGCGGAAACAACGAAGCAATAAGGCCCCCACCAAGTGGCCCACCGCGGGAGAAACAAAAGCCAACAGCAAGGCCCCCAACAGTAGCCCACCTCGGGAGTGTGAAGTAAGTGTAGTAAAAGTGCAGTGAGATTTTTGGAGCGCCGGCTGTATTGGCAATTAGTCCATGCGCAAGTGCTGAACGCCGGCAATAGGTGCCACACAGTCAGGCGTCAGTGCGCCTTGCTGCAAGGCCTACACCAAAGGCCGAATAGAGGAGTTCTTAGTGGTGTACGGCCCTCACCAACGGCCGATAGTTTATAAGAGCGCCGGCTGTATTTCCACTGAGAACGCGCAAGTGCTGAATGCCGGCACTAGGTGCCACACGGTCGGGTGTTCAGCGCGAAACCAGGCCCCTAACAGTAGTCCCCCAATGGAGAAGTACACCACATCAAGGCCTCCTCCACTGCCCCACCGCGGGAGCAACAAGTAAATAACCATCAAGGTCCCTACCAGTGACCCACCGCTGGAACAATAAATAATTATCAAGGTACTCACCAAGTGGCCCAGCGCGGGAGCAATTAATCAAGAAGGCCCCCACCAGGGGCCCACCGGTGGAACAATAAGCAACCAAGAAGGTCCGCACCAAGTGGCCCAACGCGGGAGCAGGGCCTCCTGTGACCAGGAACTTCAGCCCAATCAACTTAGCCGAAGAAGAAGCTGCGCCAGTATCAAGGCCCGACCGAACGAGTGTAGCTGGGGTGAGGAATTATCTTAGAGAAAGCTCTTTAAGATAAATCCTCACGAGCAACACTCATTGGACTCCCCATCGGCTACAGTCAATAATAAATAAACTCCTTTCTCTAAAAATGGCGAATGCTAGTGAATTTTCTCGCGCTTGTGATGCACTAATAGAGTTTCAAGAGCGGTATAATCAGCCTCCAGGTGAAAATCAATTTGTCTTTTCGCTTGAGATACAGAAGGAGGAGCTGGAAGCGGATTCACCGTTCGTGTCCGGACACTTTTTATTAGTAATTTTACGCGCTCCTTTCCCACCTTGCCTCACTGAGAGCGCGACAAAAATGTGCTGAACACTCTTTGTTTGAATCAAGTTGATTTTGATTTTCTGTCCGAACGACTTGATTCGGGTTGCTGCGTTTTCCTTTTTATACATTTGCAGTAAATTAGATGTATTATTTGTCCCCAAAATCGTATGTAGGCAAGCCAAGCCTTATGTGATTATATGCGGGGCCATCCTTTAGGTATTCACGGCCATTTACATAAATAATTCACGATTAACTCCGGTTTAAAAATTTTACCACCTCAATCAAAAGAGCCGTGGGGAAGCCAAGGATATAGTGAAAAAGTCCCCGTTGTCCAATGATGGTTTTGCGATTGCGTGGCAAAACTTGAGCGATCGTTACGAGAATAAAAGAGTTATGGTCAATAGTCAGTTGAAGACATTGTTTAACTTGCCTACGGTAACAGTCGAGCGTGGTCGGATATTAAAAATTTGCAGCGAACAGTGAATAGATGTATCGCAGTCCTGCAAATGTTTGGAATTGATATCGAGAACTTGGATGCAATATTTGTGGTTTTAGTTTCAAGCAGATTACCAGACAACACTTTAGCTTTGTGGGAGCAGGGAATCGTTAACAAAGCTGAAATTCCGAGGTGGGAGGATTTGGATAACTACCTTTCGAGTAGGTATCACACCTTAGAGGCGGTTTCGGATATTCAAAGCACACAAGTGCCAAGACCAAGTAGAGCACCGGCGGTGCCGTTTGGAAAAAAATATTGGACGATCATACCCAATTTACGCAGCCTGCGTGCAGGTTGTGCTTAGACCTGTTCCATTCGTTGAAATCATGTCCCAAGTTTTTCGCGATGAAGGTAGACGATCGGTGTAAGGTAGTTAGAAAATATAACTTATGTATACTGCCCACACAGACCACACTATGGTGGCAGGGCCCAAAGTCGTTGAAAGAAAAACCATCGGAATGGTAAAAAAAGAGGGATGAAAGGTCCATGGAAACGGATTTAGAGCATAAAGCCACTCGCGTTGATACAATCGCCACACAGTCGTCGGATCTTTTGGAAAGATTTTCCGATTTCTCTCGAGCACTGCGGTTAATATCACGGGGTTTTCAGTTCTATTATAAAACACATCTCGTACACAAATTGATCCCGCGAGAGGAAATGATCCAAGTGACTTCCGATGAAATCCGACAGGTAAAAACGCGCTTGATTCTTTAAGCGCAGAAGCAGTGCTACTCAAATGAATGCCATATAATGAACACCACCCAGTGATTTTTCTGTACGATTGCTAATTTTCTCGACTTTTAGTCTGATTTTCAAACCTGATTTCCCTGCATGGAGGAAATCAACTCATGCTGAGACTTCTGAGAGCAGAATTTTGAATCATACGGATGAAAAGTTTAATAAAAAGCGTAAAACATAATTGTAAAGTTTGCAGAAAAAAACACGAGAGCAACTTATGACAGCACTCCCACCTCATCAAGAGATCGACTGGCACTCCATCCCCCGGGAGCCCCACATATGGGAAGGCTGTTGGAAACAGGTGTAAAGAGCTTTAAAACCCACTTCCGTAAGGTGGCGAATACCATACGGTTTACAATGGAGGAGTTCTCCACTTTGGTAGTAAAGATAGAACCCTGCCTAAACTCAAGACCAATTAGTCCGCTTTCAGACAACCCCGAATCCACAGAACTCCTCACTCCAGAACATTTTCCCCGTTACTCGCGATTGCGGAACCAGAAATTAGCGGAAAGCCGATGTCAATCTTAAACCGATGGCAGAAGATCAAGGCAATTCATCAAGGATTTTGCCGGCGATGGAAAGAGGAATACCCTAAGGAACTACACAAGAGAGTCAAGTCGATGATTTCGTGGTTATCAAAGAGGATAAACTACCCCCGAATGAATGGCGACTTGGCACAGTTGTTAAGGTTTTTTAGGTCAATATAAACGCGTGCGAGTCTTAGAAATACGTACGACGCGAGGTGTAATTACACGACCAATCGTGAAATTGGTACTACTATCGTTAGTAAACACAAATGAAAGAGTTCTTTCTTTCCAAAAAATTTACAATATGGTTCGAGCCAACAACAACGCTACTCAAGAGCAACATCGGTGCCCAATATGCAAGTACAAACACCGCAGGCCATCATCGACCCAGGGCAGCCTCATTCGACATTCTTGAGACCCTCGCTCGGAGGTTGCACGCATTACCGCGCACAGAAAGTGACCACTGCCCTTTAACCTTAAAAGGCTGGAACGAGAGGCTGGAGATACGAGCAAGGGTGCTAGCCAGCCTGAAGAGAACGGCCCCAGAGCGCACCGTCGACGTGCATTTAGTCAATGAATTCGACAACATACGGCTAGCAGACCCATTTTTTTCCGCCCGAGTTTGGTCTCCTTAGTACTAGGAGCCGAAGCATATGGGGTCATGTTGCGTCCAGGACTGATGCCCGCAACACCTACCAGGCCAGCGCACAGAACAACATGTTTGGGTGGGTCATGGAGGAAGAGAAGACGAAGAGAAGGAAGGGAGCCTTGCAGTTTAGTTTAAAGGATTGTTTGAATTTATATAAAACAAAATGAAATTTTGAATTTTACAATATTTGAAGTATTTATGTTGAAATGTAATTTGAATTTTGAAGTTGAAGCATAGCATTAGTATATTATATTTCAGTGATACTGCAAGGCGGGCGGCATGTTTACGCCTGCATTTTAAACGTAAGCTTTTCAAATCTCACCGAGAGATGTCGCTGAGGTCTACTCGCTGCCAGGACTAGTTAATCTCTCTCCCTTTTGCACGAATCCTGTTAGCTTGATCCCGTTGCCAAATTCCACCTTCTGTGGAGCATATAAATGCGGCAATTAACTATAATTTCATTCTATTCTTATTCAGACAGCCAGCTATATCTGAGGTAAGTGTTTTGAGTTCATTGTTTGTATTTATTTTTATAACCCAAATAAAAGCCTGGACTCTAGGCATATTTTAAATTCAACATTAAATAATCTTTTAATTACCAGTGGAGATTAGGAAATTTCTTGCGAGTAATTAACGGATAGATTATCTTAAAGAATCGGCTCCCCAACTGATCCCTGTTGCCGGAAATAACGAGGATTTCCGGCCCCTAAATTGCCCCGCTCGAACAACATTTAATAACTGGAACAGGAGAATAGATATTCTACAAAAATTTTCCTTTTTCTGCACTTTGCCCTAAAAAAATTTGATATAAACAAATAGAAATTAAAAAATCGTAATCAATGGGTATCTTGCTAGTTTTAAAAGCTGTCATTAAAAAAAAAATAATCTATTTGGTTGAAAAATGAAGGCTCCAGTGAATATGAATATTAAATCCCAATTTTGAACCACTATGGCTTCGTCGTGTAGTATGAATTAATAAACGCATTTTAGCAGTAAAGAATGGCGAAAACCTTGATAAGGATTTGGATTCATTTTTCGGAATCGGTTAAACCCCGTTTACGCGCCTTTCATGAAGGGGAACTTGTACAATTAAATAATATAATTAACAGGTAAATATTTGATTTATATTACGATATAAGTAAGGTATTGTTATGATACAAGTTCCCAAATCATTTTGAAAGACATTTCCTTTATTTTGTGTTTGTTAATATGGTCACGGTATGTATAACTCATAAACTTGCTATTAAAATTAATTTAAAGTGAATGAAGTCTCGGTGATAGAATTCATATGAACGGCGTAAATTTATGGCAGTAGTGTGGCAGCCGCTGTGGTGCAGTGGTAAGCAGTGCGCGCTTCCACTCCGCAGGGCCTGGGTTCAAGCCCTGGTCAAAGCAACATCGCAAAAAATGTAGAAACCAGATTTTTTCTTAACAGCGGTCGCCCCTCGGCAGGGAATGGCAAACCTCCGAGTGTATTTCTTCCATGAAAAATAGCTTCTCATAAATATACAATCGCCGTTCGTAGTCGGCGTAACACTGTACGTCCCTCCCCTTTGTGTGACAACATCAAGGCGCACCCCACAAATCGGAGGGAAGCTCGGCCATCCAGTCTATTATTATTATTATGACAGTTGTTTCTTATTTATTAATTACTAAATTTTATTGCTTGGTATAGTATGCAAAAATTCCCATTTCTCGACAGAAAATCCCATTCGCCGTTTTTAGTCATAAAATCCCAAAAAAAGGGCGAAATCCCGCAAACTGGCAACACTGGCTTCTGGGGTCCCCCGCGGGAATAGGCAAGTGGAGGGATACAAAAGGTCTTCGTACCCATGATCTCCAAATTGTGCCAGGAGAAGCCAAGTCAGTGGTAGTGATGTGAATAGTATCGAGTATCGAATAGTATGTATTTGATACATGATGAGTATTCGACTAGTATTGAAAAAATTATGTCGATACTTTGCTATTCAATCAATCAATCGTTAAAACATCGGGTTGCAAAATGTAATTTTGAGTAGCAGTGTATAACCAAGTTTCAAAATGATAATTTGCCGGAACACAACGTGGATCAAACAAACGGCAATTCTCTTTGGAGCGATTTTGATGAAAAATCTAAGTAAGCCCACAAAAGTTTTTTAGCGTCTGCCATAGTTGGGGGTAATCAATATATTCAAGAATATTTATTGGAGAGACATCGAGATCCACCCGCGTGGTGGAAAAAATTGGAAAAATATATCCCCAAATAGCTGAAATAGTTAAAAATTATTTATGGTAAGTACTAAAAGTAACAAGCTTTAACAGCAGCTCAGTAACTTCTACACAAAGTTTTTGATTGAAAATAATTTTACTAAAAAAGATTCACTATGAGTATTAGTTTTGGTATGAGTACGGTGACCATGCGTCCTTTAATTTAAAGGGCAGTCCTTAATTTTAACCCCTTGTCCTTTATAATTTTTTTTCAAAATAAAGGACGCCTTTTGTCCTTTATTTCTTAAATTGTATTTCTTAAACTGTTAAATAAAAAACAAAATATAATGAAAACCTTCGCCCCACTTAAGGGTTTATATTTAATCGGTAATATTTGTATAATCTATAAAGCAGGATCGTGTTGCGTGCTGAGTTTGCAGTTCCTTTGAAAGAAAACAATAAACTCCCTGCTGCACAGTTGTTCAAAACTGGCATTTAGTGTTTGTAATTCACTGGAGCCTTCATTTTTCACTTAATTTGATTAATTTTTATTTTTTTTATGAAAGGTTACAGTATTTGCAAGAGACTACTTGAGCCTGATGTGTGAATTTTAAAATGCAGAAAAAGTAGCAATTTTGAAGAAAATGTATTCTCCTGTTGCAGTTAATAAATGTTAAATAACAAAAACTAGTTGAAAACAATTGTATGGTTCTCCCAAAATGAAAAAAAATATATAAAAAAAAATTTGGAGTGTTATAAAACATGTTAACCAAAAAAAATATCGTTTGCCTAAAATATTAAATTTTTTTAAATCTGTTGATTATATAGAAAAACGTTATATGAACAGATTAAAGGAATTGTAATTTTTAATTTTTTTAAATTTGTTTCAGCAAAATCGGACTAGTGGTTCTCGAGTTATGTCAAAAAAAGACCACCAAAGGTGACAATTTCTCCTATATGATAGTTATATATATATCTCGATTCCTAGACTTGACCCAGCGAAACGCCGGGACACGTATAACTTGTTTTTGACCGATATAACATTTCCCGTTGGTTTCATCCCATCCCGATTTTGACTGTCGCATAGTGTAATAATTCGCATTAAGCTGAAAATTAGTAGTAGATAATTTGCATGGTCTAGATTTTTGTGACATCTTACAGTTCGACTGAAAACGCCAAAAAAAAAAATATATCTGACCTCTGACCTCGTATACATTTTTTTGCGGATGTGGAATCGATGGGGAGTTTTCACATTTCATTTATAACGGCTTTATGTAAAATAAACAAAAATACCCGTGTTGTACCGAGAGGGTCGCCTGGATTTCGATGTGT
>NW_023461572.1:0-24836 GCF_013731165.1 Rhagoletis pomonella
CCCTGAGGATGCTAAGGAGTTTAGCGAAACGTAGGGCAAAGCAGTGAAGAAAAAACGTTGTTTTTACTTGCACTAATCACCAACTAGGCCAAAGAAGCTCATCAAAGTTAATAAAATACTTACATTTTCATTTGTTTGTCTTTTTAGATGCATGAAAAATTTGGTATCAGAAATAGGTAATATCAATGAAATGCAGTTTACAAATATGTGCTTTATAAATAAAGGTTTGTTTATTTAATTAGATATGTAAATGACAATGTGGGGGACAAATATGTACATGAGTAGCGAAGCTGCCACCCATCCAATGGTAACTTCTTGCACTAGAAAAGATTTGAAAACTGCATTATTTCCCTAAATATCGAAAATTTTGAAAAATTTCTTAAATAGTTTCGGCTTAGATTAGCGAGATTTTTACTAATTGCTGGGAAAATCGGACGTTTTCAGATTTTTAGTATTTCTAAAAAAGGTTTCCAAGTCGAAAACAATTAAAAACTGAATTATTTCCATCATTCCATCATTTTCGATTTATTTTCACGGTATTTGTAGAAATCACCGAAAAAAGGGATTTTTTTATCAAACAATATTTTCACAAAAAACACACACTCATGGGACTTTTCTATCTGCAATTATTAATAAAATATCACAAAAGTCGGAAAATGTTATATACTATTTTCGATTTAATTTCATGTTACTTGTACAAATCATTGAAAAAAAATTTAATTTCTTTTACTTGGGTTTTCTATTTGAAAATTTTCCCAAAATATAATAAAAATCATCAATATTCATATTTAATTAACATTCCAAATGCTCTCGTGAGATTTAGCTCTGTTAACATTCTTCTTTTCTGCTTTGTATTTTGCTTTCGCCGTTAAGTATTCCAAATATTTGTCGCTCTTAAAATGCGCTTCGTTCTTGGACCATCTCTATAAATTTACGTTCTCTGGTACAATTGTACAAGCTCCCATCCAGGGTTGCCACTGACGAAAAAAAAAATTTACCATCCACTTGAAAAAAATCTACCAAATCTGGGAAATATCTACCAATAACTTTTTATAATTATTTTAATCAAAACTATAGTTTTGTTATTTTTTTATTTATTTTAATTAAAACTATACTTTTCTTTATTTTTTTTAGTTATTTCAATAAGAATTTAAATTGTTTTTAAGAGCTTTTTATTTAACTAGTTATACGGTATTTGAGTCATATTATTGGCATATTCTCAGTTTCCTTCAACCAAAAGAGTGAAGTGATGAAATTATAGGCAACAAAAAAACTTCATTATTTGAAAAACTTCAACTTGAGTTATTATAGACAAATACCGTGACTCAAATAAGTGATTTTTTTTTAATATTCGCAATATTTTTCGAGAAAAAATTTTTTATTGCTTTAACTAAATCCATAAAAATCGAGGATTCAAACTATATACAACATATAGAAAAATTCCAAAAATTTTCTTCTAAATTTCGAATTTTTTACTCTGAATTTTTAGAACAATTTAAGGTATGGAGTTTTAAAGCAAATACTATTTGAGTATATATATAACAATGTGCTGCTTCCCGTTGATCTTTTTTTTTTTTTTCTATTGATAAAAAATGGTGTTGATTTAATTTTTTTGCGAAAAATCATAGTGCGTAATTACATACCTATCAATTTTTTTTTTATATTTAAATAATCATTTAAAATATTTAGGCAATCAAAAGCTCCTCGGGATTCCAGTAAAATTAGTTTGAATGGAGCGAGATATGTTCGCCTTATGTCGATATACATTTATACGTATGTAATTATATAAAATGTATGCAAAGAAATTTTTAATATATTTAAAGATAACTACGAAAAATAAATCGGGAACGGAAAGTTCATCAAAAATCTACCAAAATGAGAAAAAATTTACCTTTTTACCAACCCAATTTTTTTCTACCAATTTTGGTAACAATTTACCAAAGTGGCAACCCTGCTTCCATCACACGCATTTGTTACGCTCTTTCGTTTAGTCGTCGCAGAGCAAGCAACGAATCAACATCGTGTTTGGTTGTTGCGCTTTGTTTCTTGAATGCAAAAATGCCTTGCGAGAAATATTACATGCTTGAAAATGCTTTTGGTGACATGCAATGCCTTTTGTGTTACAGGTCATTTAAAAAATAAAGAATATGCTATTCAAAGACATTTTGATTCTTTTCATAAGGAAATATTTAGATGAAGAAGAAACACAACGATTTTTTATTGAAAAAAAGTTAATTTTTTTCCCAAGGAATTAAAGGGTGGTTGTTAAAGGGAATATGTATGAGATTAAAAGACATTTTTAATCATTTCATAATGATATGGAAAATTTTGATGAACATGAATTTCAATTTTTTTATTTAAATTTTCAATATTTGGCGTTGATGAATCCAAATGAATTTTTAAATTTTTTATTTCAGTTTTACTTCAATATTTTCTTAACTCAAAAAACTATAAACTCGAGAAAACCAGTTTTAAAGTTTTGAATTTACATATACTCCCGAGGGAAAAATTAATACATATTCAGCTTTGTCATGAGTTTCATTTTCTCCAAGCCGGTTCACTTTTCACTTTTTGTTTCCGTGAATTTACTATGCGCGGATGAACATTTTTCGGTTGAATTTTTTTTCGGGCGAAAGTCAGGATAAGGTTGATTTTGTTCTAGTGAGCTACTAGTAATCCATAAAATTTTTACACATCATAAGAAAGGGCTAATGTACATTCTTGCATACTTAACCCGATTTTTGCTTTATTGGGATTATGGTACTTTTATAGTAAATGTGCGATGCACATATATGTACATATGTATGTGTTAAATATACGTATTTATGTGTTTTTATTGAAGACCGATAAGTTAAAAATTTTGTTTCACTTCTCGTAATTTCCTACTGGGTTGCTCATGCGAAGCAGTTCTCTTGTGCTTACCAACACAAACACAGTTTAACTTTTGCCGACCACTGCACTAGTTATATCAGCATTTCTAACGTTAGATGAAATGGTTAGCTTATTAGCTTTATCGTTGTTGTTCACAAAACTACAGCAACGCGCAGTACGACGGAGTTCTTTGATTTCAGCAGTGAGTGAAGAGAGAGTCTTAACAAACTCGTCCACTTGCTGTTTATTCAAAGCTTCCATCTCTGCTTAGAGAAATTCACTTTTTGCTATTAAGAGCTGCTTGTCGGTATGTAGGGCATTGATCAGTTTAGTGGAGCGCACTTGTTCGGATTTTAGAGCCGCAATTCCACGTAGTATGTTGGATAACGTTAGTTGCTTATTCTCTTCATCAATGTCACTACATATTATTGGTGAAGAACTTTGATTGAATTGATTACACTATGTAACAAGGTTTTTGTCCCTGGGTTGTAATTGTTATTTCCTAGTCAGTTAGGTCCCAAAAGTATAGAAAACAGCTATTGTCGCAAGATAACTTTGCTTTTTTTTTGGGGATTGATTAGAGAAAGTGACTCGCAGTTTAAACGCAAATGTCGGAAAACCACCCGCTTCTGATTTACTTTTATGTTTTTGGTTTTCTGAAGTTTTAATAAAATTTAGTTTTGATTTATATGTGCTGTTCTGTATGATTTTCTCTGTAGTGAAAGACTCAAACACGTTTTTCTCATAATTTTAGCATATTTTAATGAATCACATTGTCCTGGTCACAAAAGCAAAGTTTCCGAGGAATATTAGGTGGTTTCCATACTTTTAAGGCATAACAGACTAGGAAATAACAATTACATCCCAAGGACTGAGAAATTTTTTTTTGTTACTTAGTGTTATCAGACACATTCTTAGGATTAAGAGATAGTTGTGAGAGGCTAGGCGAATTAGATGACGATGTACTCTTAGCTACGGCTGAATCTTCCAATTAACGTTAGGGGGAGAGGTGCGGATGGATCTTTTGCGAGCAGCGGCACACTCGTTGCAAAAATATTTATTTCCAGAGCTCTCTAAGAAATCCAAGCCAGCAGGCAAAACACCAACACATTTCATATGAAAAAACTCGTTGCAATTTTCACATTGAATTTTTGTTTTAGCTTTCATACGGTCAACTTTTTGACCACAAATACACGGCATATTGGATAACTAATCATTACAAACTTATTAGTTCCTAACACATAAGAGTCACTGCCTCAGGCGCTATGTTATTATTTTAATAAAGTTGTCAATTTGACGGAGAAAAAAATCACCGACTCAGAGCTTAGTAAAACACGTCCACTCGCATACATGTACATACCCCACATTTTCCTTATATATAAATAAAAAATATTCCAAAAATTTATAATTTTGAAAACATTGTGATTTTAATGGAGCAGATGCTGGAAGTCTAGCCTGTCCCAGACTAGTGTGTATACTCAAAATAATAAAGAACAGTTCCACTTTAAGGCCCCGTAAGCGACGTATCATTTGCCGGCCAAAAGTCGAGAAGTAGCCAAGACGATTTGAAACTCAGATCGCTGATTTCGAATATGATGGCGACCAAATTTTATTATTATTTCCCTTTCACCAGAAACTCATATAAGTGGGGGTTCTCGCGGTCGCTCTTTTTAAATCTGATGTCAGATTTTAGAATAGAAAATGGCGGATCCAATGCGGCGTTATCGATTTCGAGGCAAAAAAAAATAGTTTAAAATAGCCAAAAATATTTTGACGTTTCAATTATAAATACTGATTAGATATTAACACAGTACAACAAAATTTAAGATTACAAAAATCCTCCAGGGTTTCTCAACAGTTTTTAAAACTTTGGGTCTTCTGAATCCAAATCTGAAGCCAGAATTTTCGGATCACCATAGGTTTTCTGCAGAGTACGTGGTTCGTCCAGAAACCGGCATTTAAAAAAAAAAATGTAATCCTTATTGAACACATGTAACTAAAGAGTTTTGGGTTCGAGGAATCATAATACAATATTTGTGTCGCTGTAGTGCGAAAAATTTGTGTTTTAGTACATTTTCTACTCATTTCATTTGTAAAAACAAATTTTATTCAATATACATACATACATTTGTGCATAGATGAAAGATTTACTATTCCAATAAAAAATGAGCGAGCGAAAACTTAAGATCGTGCAAATGTATCAAATTAGTAATAACAGGTTTTCTAGGCAACAAAAAGGCGGACAAGTTTAAAGAAATTGTTCAAGATTAAATATCAGCTTTTGCTGAATTTAATGAACTAATTTCATTTAAAATCCACTTGCTACACCAACATATGAATTTTTTTCCTGACAATTTCGGCAAAGTTTCTGACGAGTACGGTAAAAGATTACATAATGAGATGATGAGAATAGAGACAAGATACAAAGGGAAAGATTAACTGTCAATGCACGCAGAATATTGCTGGAGCGTGAAACTTGATGATTTAGATGAAACCTACAGTCGTCGTTCTATAAGGCAAAAATAAATTATATTTCTAAACATAAAATTAAAATAAACTAAAAAAATACATGAAATTCTTCTTCTTCTTCTTTTTTGGCGCTGTAACCGCCTAAGCGATTTTGGCCGAGTTCAGCAAAGCACGCCAGTCGTTTCTCCTCTGTGCCAACTGACGCCAATTGGAAACGCCAAGTGAAGCCAAGTCCTTCTCCACCTGATCTTTCCATCGCAGTAGCGGCCTCCCTCTTCCTCTGCTACCACCAGCGGGTTCCGAGTTGAATACTTTCAGAGCTGGAGCGTCGGTGTCCATTCGAACGATATGACCAAGCCAGCGGAGCCGCTGTATTTTAATTCGCTGCACTATGTCCATATCGTTGTAAAGCTCATACAGCTCATCGTTCCATCGTCTGCGGTACTCGCCGTCGCCAACGCGTAAAGGACCGTAAATCTTCCGCAAAATCTTTCTCTCAAACACCCCAGGAGCCGCCTCATCGGATGTTGTCATTGTCCATGCTTCTGCGCCATATACCAGCACGGGCATGATGAGTGACTAATACATGAAATTAGATAGAATTAAAAGAATGAAGTAAGAATTGTTTGAATTGGTATTGTGAGAAAACAACAACAACCTACAATCAGCTGAGGCAGAAGTGATAGCTCTTTTGGTGAGTATCACTTCACCATCATCAGACTTCTTTCCGAGAAAAGGATTCGAATACCCTTAAACTATTCGATACTATCGATAGTGTCGGATAATTTTAAAATGCATTGACGAAGCTATTTATATAAACTTTTTAGTTTTATTTAGTTCCTCAAGAATTAGCTAATTGTTATACATATAGCGATTTTCTGTATCTTTGTTCTTTTTCTTCGATTTTTTAAATATTTTAAACCGATAATATAAAAACCTAAAATTCCCAAACGTAGAAAAACAAATCGCTTGTAAACGTTAAGAAAAATTTATGTATCACAAAAAACTTTCATCAGTCCAACTCCGGCTACGCCATAGTATATTTGCATAGGACTCACTCCAAAATTTACGGAAAAGTCCATATTTTCAGCGTGTGCTACAATAACCCAAATCATTGTACAAATAGCCCAACCATACCCCGACTTCTACATGATTATTTATCCATTCAAAGTATTAAACGGAAATACGAGAATCTCCAAAACTTGACTAACCCTGGCTTATATCAATAGGTTCTTCCATCGACGCAGAATTACTAACACCATAGCATGGTTCCAAAAGGACATTAAAACTATTTTTTTCAAATTTAATTTCACCCGATTTACATGATTCAAATACTTTAAAGCTATTTTGGTTCATTCTCTTTTGTGTTTTCTATTTGCTTTTACACGCTTAAATTTAAATGAAAAACAATGATGTCGAAAGCAAAGGAAGAAACTTGAAACCACTTGACGGTACAGACGCATATGCACTCTTCATTTTTCTTCTCAACCCCTCTCTTCCACTAGCAAGCAGAATTTAATTCAATACTTGAACCGCGTAAAACCCGGTAATAGGTAAAAAATAGTGATGTGTAAGCAAATCAATGTTGCCAAATTCACATTTTCAAAAATAAAAAAAATTCATACTCAGTAGTACACATTTGGCGAAATGGCAACGTTGCGAACAAAGTTGTATGAACGACCTATCGCAACCCCGGATTGCAAATGTAATTTCTTTTTTTTTAATGGTGCGCGTTAGAGGAAAAGAAAAGTTTTTGCAAATATATTTCGATGCAGCCTTAACTGATATACTACTTTAAGTATTTAAAGAAAATAAAAAAACATGTGTTTCGCGACTTTGACTTTGCATTGATTGCCAGCTCAAATACTATGGCAATGTCGCAATTTTGTCGCAAGAAAGTTTCCATACAAAAGTAACCAGCTGTGTCGCAAGGTGGCAAATTTTTCGACAAACGCGACATTTGCAACAACTCTGCGACGTTTTATAAATCTCACTAATATAGTCAATTTGTATATTTCCTTAAACAAAGACTATCGATAGTGGCCAACGACCATTCGATAGTGCAAAAAAAACCATTCGATAGTATCGATAGTACCCTTGATAGTTTTACAGCTATAGTTGTGAGCTGTTGGCCATCATTGGTTACTTAATATATGTATATAGGCAAATTAGAAAAAGCAGAAACATTTTGTACAGGGCATCGATAGCCGATTTGGTTGATGAACTACTCACAACTGCCGCAGGCAGACAAGGGAAAAAGTCGGACGATGTTGAAATGATATTCATCAAAATAGCTAATACTTCAGCCTCAGCTGATTGTAGATTGTTGTTGTTTTTTACCAACTTAATAAAAATTGTGCCAAATAAATTTTTTGCATTCCAATAAATTTATATTGAACTAGATCGCCCTCACCCGCTTCGCTGAGTGTATGAGTGCTATATTGAGTAAAATTTATTTCAAGAAAACTCAATTCAAAAACAGGAGGTTTAAAATTTGTTTAACCATCTTCAAAATATTTTCACACTTAAACGTTCTTAAACTTCTCACTTGTCATACTTTTTCAACTCATATGAGATTTTAGACAGATGGAAACCCTTTACATGTTGTTTTGAAATTAAGCCCTTTTAAAATCATTTTGATTTATTCCCATATTGTAATAATTCATTTAAATTATTGAATAGTTTGAAGTTAACCTTTTAAACAGTTGGCAACCTTTTTAAACCTCTTTCGGCCTACACTCATATTGTGATACATTTTCAAAACCATTTCGATTCATACCAATCTATACCAATATACATTTTGAAAGCCGTGTTTATGTGTTCGCAAAGCTCGAGAACTGATTCAAACGTCCCAAGGATTATTATAGGCTAAACAAATATAGAGGGGCGTCCACTTTGGCCAATATTCAACATATGTATTGGTAATGGTAAAGAGCTGCCATGAGGCGCTGGAGTCATTACGAATAATCGCCAAGTTAGAAAAGGTGCCGTGAATGTCAGAATAAATAAACCTGTTGCACCATTGAGTATATCGAATTTTTATGTGTTACGATTGGGCCAATGTATGTGATTTTTCCCAGTATTGTTATGCCTTAAAGCTTCATTCGGAGACACCAGGGTTGAGTTGTGGTGCAAATCACCATCGATAAATCAACCGCCAAAACCATCGCGCGCCTTTTATACTGTAATAAATTCAAGTAAAAAAAAATTATTTTCACTTAAATTTCTTTCGTGAAACTTACTTTTAAGGTATTTCGTCTGAAATAATTGGATTTCTGTAGAACAATTGTACGCATCCATTTTGAAATTGCCACCAACTATACTATAAAGTTTCTTGGACAGATTTACTATAGCACCGAATCATTGTTACCGCCAGGGAGTGAAGAGGAAATGTTCTTCAAATATATTTCGATGTGAGATTAACCATTCTATGAAATGTTGCACAATTTCAAGAACTTATCACGGACATGATGCTTTCGTTAGGTTAATTAAGGCGGAAAACGACCACCAAACCATAATCTTAGCCGATGAGCGAGCCAATGGAGATCGTAAACGTGAATTGTTGGTGAAAATGTTGAACCAAAAAGTTTCAATAAAAACAAAAATTATTTTGTGCGGGACGAAGTTCGCCGGGTCTGCTAGTATTATAATATTTCATTTAAACTAATTAAGTTGAACATTTAAAAAGATGGCAACCCTTGTGAAAGGCTTCAATATTATTCAAAACTTTAAAACTAAAGGTTTCTTAACAATATTTTGTTTGACAACAATATTTTAATACTTCAGATGGCTTGCGTGTAGTTAATTTAAATTTTACTTTTCAAACTGGTGGCACCCCTTTTAAAAATATATTAACCTACAGCTTTTTTAAGCCTCTTGACATCCATTTTTGCAATATAATTTTCAAATAAATAGCTCCCTTCAGTTGAATTAGATTTTTTTAAAAGGTGGCAGCCCTCTTCCATGAGTAGAGAATGATTTTATATATCTCCATACCAAGTTCCAGTAATCTACCAAAAATATTTCCTGAGAAATGCAGTATGAAAAATTCCGTTTGTATGGGAGGTGCCACGCCCTCTTGCCTAATCGAGATTAAATGTATCCTATATTTTAAGTTGGGCAAGATAACAGCAGTGTACAAAATTTCATGATCATCGGTTGAACAGTTAAAGCGTGAAAGCATAGCAAACAAACAAACTCACTTTCGGATTTATAATATTAGTAAGGATAAAATTTGTTTTTAAAAATTAAATGAATAGAAAATGTACTAAAACACTAAATTTTATGCACTACAGCGACATCTGTATGCGGTCAAATCTGAAAATAAATATTATATTATGATTCCTTGACCCCAAAAACCTTTACTTACACTTGTTCAATGATTTTAAAAAGAATACAATTTTTTTCTACAAATGGCGGTTTCTGGAAAAGCCACGTACTCTACAGAAAACCTAGGGTGACCCGAAAATTCTGACATCAGATTCGGATGCAGCAGGCCCAAAAGCTTTAGAAACCGTTGAGAAACCCCGGGGGAGTTTTTGCTTGTTGTACCGTGTAATTTAAATATAAGAATGACGAACGTCTGGTACTACTCTTTATATGGGAGGTACGAGCAAAATCGAGCGAGCCACGCCCATTCATGGTCCAAAAAATTTATATTGGTGGATGAGTTGTTCTTGCAAAATTTCAACATCACACATGGATACGTTGCATAGTTATGACTTTCGGCACGCTAAAATTGAACAAGGGCACAGTGTGCGCCCTAAGCAGAATCTCCTGCCTTATCTTAGAAGATAGCCTGATGCAACGACAGCTACCAGGTCGGCAAAGCAACGAGTGGATAAAGGTAATTTGCAGTGCGTGAAGCACGGCATACTACATAAGGATCACTTTAGGGAGCTTATCGTTGCTCCGTCGTTCTTGGAAGGTGAAATACTCAAAACTGCGCATAACTAGGGACATTTTTCCGCAAATAAAATGCAATAAGCTGTTGAGAATAACTTTTTCATACCCAAACTAAGTGCAAAGGGAGTGAAAATAATGAAGAGCTGTATTAGTTGCATCGTGGCTGAGAGAGAGAGCGTGCGACTACATCCTACATCTTAGTTGTCGTGGACGCGTTGAACAAAGATTGTGTGGCTATATCCGACCAAAAGTACTGGAGCAGAAGCTGTTGTGGATCGACTGAGGAAGCAAGCGGCGATATTCGGCAATTCGGCAAGGATCATCAGGGACAGAGGGAATACTGTGCGGAGGAAGTAATACAACACTTTCTGATAGCCACTGGTTTTTTTTCGCTGACTGGGGGTCGAAAATGCCTATTGCATCATCAAAGCTGTCGGCACAAAAGCACTCCCAGCGAATTGGAACCGTCGCCCACCCTGGGACCACTAATCGCATTGCTTCAGGGTGGCATCCCATATTTATCGTTAACTAAAGTTCCCTCGGTGCACCTGCGTCCAGTACCCGCTTCTTGCCTCTAAGTACGTATTCTGCATATTCAACTATGTTCTTCCAGTTAGTTTCGCTGTGTAGCATGGTCCTACCAGATCTTGCAGATTATTGTGCTCGGTTTCCCATTTTTTGCATCTGAAAAAATTGTGCTCGGCATCGTCTTTTCTGCGTCGCTGTATATGCATGACGGCTCTTCCGAGTTTTGCGAAAGTAACCATGCCCAGACAGCATTGGTGTGACATAATAGTTTACTTCGCCATGTTCTCTTTGGGTCCGCAGTTTTAGGTCTTTTATTAGCCTGGCCGTCCATCTGCCGCGGCTTTCGTTTCGCCACCTATCTTGCCACAGTGCTTCGTTTCTTACTCTTTCCCTTTCGTTGTCACTTGGGTTCGCTTACGCCTAACGCTCCCACATTTTCTTGCGTTCGGCTGCTAGTAGAGCAATGGGAACCATTCCGCTTATAACTAGTATTGCGATGGGCTCTGGAAAGTATCTTGCAACGGTTATTTTTCTGTAGGGTGCCAGCCCAGATCTCCGCTCCGTATAGCAAAATATTCAAGGTTGTGATCATTAGAAGTTTCCTTTTACTTTGGGCCTTCCCGGCCTTCTAGATAGCTTCTAACTATAAGTCTAAGGTGCGTAGGTATGTTGTAGACTTCTTTTGGTGCGTGTATCATATCTTCCCATTTTGCGGTGTTAAAGGCGTTACGAGCGTCTAAAGTTGCTAGCAGGACTAGCTTTTTGTGTTTGTATGCGCTTCCACTTTTGTTATTACGTTTTTTATAGCGCCAGGGCTGAATGCGTACCGTCTTGAGGAAAGTCCGCCGCCGCTAGCGATCGCCGCTTTTATTCTAGGTTTTATCAGCCTTTCTAAGAGTTTTCCAACTGCGTCCATCATACAGAGTGGTCGATACGCTGATGGTGAGTCAAGGTTTCCCTTTCCTTTGCTAATTAAGTGTAGCTGCTGCCTTTTCCAAATGGTAATGTTGCCAGTAACTGGGATATTAAAATCCTATCCATATATAAACTAAATCCCGTTTTATACTAAAGTTATTACAGAAATCCCGCAATGTATGTACATATCTATTATACACATGATTCAATAATTAAAGACTTGCACTCTAGTGACATTGGAGTTTTGACAGTCCCTTAACTTCCTTACAAAAGCTCTGCACACACACACGAACCCATACACAGTGCCTTGCTAAGGGAGCCGAATTCTTCCAAGAGGGAGCGAGAAAACTGTTTTATGAGCAAACCTTTTATTATTGAATCATGTATTATACATACTAGAGATGGGCACGGGCCTAAATTTTCAGGCCCGGCCCGGCCCGGCACGAGTGCAAAATCAACTTTCAAAAACACGCACGAGCCCGCACGTTAAGAATTTTAGTGGGGCCCGGCCCGGCACGATGGGACACGTCCCAGCCCAGAAATGAAGAGCCAACTTTTATTGTATGTATACATATGTACATATTTTTAATTTTATGTTTATGTATGTATATTTACTTAAGCGAATAAATTTTTTACATCAAAGTTTTTATTATTCGGGTATTTACAACGGTGTCGTAAGTGTCGTATCGTTGTATGCTGTAAACTTTAAAAGCTTAAATAAATGATAAGAGAACTTGAAGCCACAACCAACTTTTTTGTTGCACTGTGAAAATTCATAATATGACTTTTGCGGTACCTTGAAAACCCCCTTAATATATTTTAAACCGTTTAAAGTTTACGACATACAACAATACGACACTTACGACACCGTTGTGAATACCCCAAATATATTTTCTGTGAAGTAGAAAAAGTGGAAGGTATTTTGTATACAGATATGTAAACAAAACTACTAAGTATCTTATTTTTTCTATCGGTTTCCAAATATTTGTTCTTTTGCTTTTCTCTTATCAAAAGAGTTTTAAATATGAATTTCTTTTTTTGTATAAAAACAAAAGCTTATCCAAATTTGTAATATTAGCAACGGGCTTTTTCGTGCTTATTCGTGCTTTTATGAAATTTTACTGATCGCCCATGCACGCACGAGTTCGCGCTGAGAGCAAATATTCCGGCCCGTGCCCATCTCTAATCATATATGTAATACTCCTATATTGGCAGTAAGAGCTAGTACCGTCCGAAAACACTACAGTACAGATATATCAATAAACACGTACGAAAGAAAATTAACACATACGTTTATAAATAAACATGTACACAACACATATACAAAAACGGCACTCAAGTACACAATACATTGACAAAAACAGTACTAGACTGTCTCGCTTTGATTTCGGAATGCTTACACATTGAGAAATTAGCTTACTGCCAACATAGAAGTATTACATATATGTCTCTAATACATACATAAAATGCTTTCGGATGAAAAAATATAATAGCATTTATATACATATTTATTTTCTTTTTATTTTAAAATATTTGTTTTTGTTGTTTGTATGGTCTTATAACAATTATATTCAACAATTTTTATGAGCTCGAGGCCGTATTAAGTGCAAACCTACTGTGGAAAAGCAAAAATAATTTGAAAAAATGGTAGAGCTAGTGATAGCTATTTCGAAAATCACCACATTTCCTCATCAGACTTCTTTCAGTAGGATCCGAACCGACGATCACCACTGACTCAGCCAGTTGCCTACGCACTGTGCTAAGTTTGTCTTGTTAATTCTTGTTGCTTATTTTCCAGTATTTCACTTTGCTAAGCCAACTACAATCAAGCGCAGCTATTCCGCTGCAATTCACTTGATCATGTGGTTGTTGGTTTTTGTTAATATTTCTATTATTAGAATGTTTAACTTTTAGGTGTGCTCGTCCTTAAGTTATTTGTTTTTGTTATTTTTATGGCCTTATAACAATTATATTCAACAATTTTTATGAGCTCGAGGCCGTATTAAGTGCAAACTTATTGTGGAAAAGCAAAATAATTTGAAAAAATGGTAGAAGTGATAGCTATTTCGGAAATCACCACATTTCCTCATCAGACTTCTTTCAGTAGGATCCGAACCGACGATCACCACTGACTTAGCCAGTTGTCTACGCACTGTGCTAAGTTTGTCTTGTTAATTCTTGTTGCTTATTTTCCACTATTTCTCTTTGCTAAGCCACGCTGTAGGGAAAACACGAACTAGTGAACCAGATTTCTAGTTCAGTACTAGTTCTTTTTTGCCAAAAACGAACCAGGCCGATAGTAACTATTTCCGCACCAGTCCAAAAGCAGTGAATTGTGGTACTTTCACTAAACTATTCTATTTTAAATTTTAAAAGCAGGGAAGGTAATCATTATGAGTAAAATAATTTAAATCAGCATTTAATCATTCTTTTATGAATTATTATTGAGTTTTATTTTTTCGCTCAAACGGAAATAATTATTATTTGATTTTTATTTTTGGGATTACAAATAATGTTTATTTTATGATTTTTATTTTTTCGCGCAGAGATTATCATTAATTTTCAGTTTTATTTTTACACTTAAAAATAATGATAATTTATAAAGTTGAAAAGGCTATCAAGACGCAACCTACTGAAATTTATACCTGAAAAGTTTGGGTCTTATTCCTTTTATAAGGGTGCGGCTACCTCTCAAAAGGATACGTCGGTTATCACGCTGGCATAGTTTTTGAGTTGCTTAATAATCATTATACTTAGTGATTCCATAAACAAAGGCCAAGATCCTGAAGGACAATTGAGAAAGGCAGTTGCAGAAAAAGAGGCATTAAAAAAAGTGTCAAAATAATTACCACTTTCTCACTAAATTTATTTAAAAATGCAAGCCACCAGAGCTACCTTTTTTTTAAGAAAAGACAAATTAAGTTTTTTTATACAATCCACCACAGCTACCTTAATACAGTCAGTCTATAAAGTTTAGGTACAACGAATTTTTTATAATACGGGCAACTATTTTTTTTAATATTTTAGTTTTCGGTAATTTTTCATAAAAATATGGTCAATTCTACAACAAAATCCCCAAAAATCAGAGTTCCAGACCTTGTGCAAAATTTAAGAAAATTCTGCAAAATTTCATTATAATAATTCACTTTCTATTTACGCTCTCTAGAAAAAGTTTTTTAGCCGATTCAATTTTAGTATAATGAAGTGCAAGTGTGAGGAAGCTAGCCAAAAAAATAAAATATTTAAAAAATAGTTGCCGGTATTGGAAAAACTTCACTGTACTTAAACTTTATTGACTGACTGTATATCTTATTTAAGTTAACTACGACAAAAACTTTCGAAGTACTTCATATACATATAAGCTTACAAAGAACTGAATTTACTTAAAAATCAATATGCTTAAATTTAGTAAGTAAGACAAAGTGATATTTTTACTTTTAAGCAGAACGCACTTTTGTTTTTTACTTACGACTTAAGTTTAATACTACTACTATTAATAATGTGGTTTATAAATTTTTAATAAATGCGTTTAAACATTTGTGATTGTATTGTCCTTCCTTCAACCGATCGTATTTAATATAGAAGGGAAATGTTTCGACAAGCCTGATTAGAAATGTAGATCTAAGGTGACGAATTTATAATAGGTTGGGAACTACAAAAAATGGATGCAGATCGAACTAGATCTCATCTGTCGAATTAGGAACTGGTTTGGAACTAAAGAAAAGGGGATGCAGAACGAACTAGATCTCATCTGTCGAATTTGGAACTGGTTCGGAACTATAGAAAAAGGGATGCAAAACGAACTAGATCTTATCTGTCGAATTTAGAACTGGTTCGGAACAAGAGCCAAAGGGATGCAACGTTATAGCTGCTATTTCGGAGATCACCACATCTCCTCAGCTCATGGTGAGATAGCAGCTATAACTTCTACCAAAGTGTAAATTGTTGTGGTTTTACCACAAAATTTTTATTAAAAATGGCCTCAAGCTGAAATAAAAAGGTTGAATTTGATTTTAAGATTTGCAGGTATAAGTCGGACAATTACATAGATCACTTGTTAAGTAAATTAGAACTGACTACACATATCGCACTTAATCCTTATTCATTTAATCTATTTCTCTTCTTCGTTTTGATGTCAGTAAGTAATGAAAAAATGCGTTGGAAGTCAGCATTCGAATATAACTATATAATTCCCTTAAATTTGATATAATAGATCTCCATTTACTGCCATTTTGTTAACTACTACCTCCGAAGCATTTGCACATCTCTAATTTTACTTTCTTTGATAATAGTCACTCAAAATATTTTTCCATTCATCGTTAAATCAAACTGGTCAACATATGTGTATACCGCTATACTTTCTGAAGACTTGCAGTTATTCTTTTACATTCATTTGAAAGAATGTAGAAACTCAAGACATTTGAAAAAAGAATCATTGATTAGAAAAATTTCTAATATTTTCAAAATACACAATTTCTCAAATTCCCCACACGTTCTGCCGCTCTTTATTTATTTATGATTTTTTTTTTAAATTACTTTCTGTATAACTACGGTGCCCATCCGTCCTTTATTTTAAAGGGCGGTCCTTTATTTTAACACCCTGGTAAATTCCTAAACAGAGAAAGAAAAAGAGAGAGAAAAATAAAAATGTCCCTTTAAAAACATAATGAAAACCTTCGCCAGTTTGTTTCGCACCCCACTTTAAGGGTTTCTATTTGATGAAGGCCGGCCGCATGATTTCTATTTGGGGGGAGTTTTATGTAAAGTCATTCGCAAGAACCAAGAGCGCCAATACAAAATTTATATTGTATTTAATTATGGATATAATTCACCACAACTCAAAGAAAAGTGTCATGATGCGTTATTTACTAAAGTATTCTTTTAATGCTGAGACAACATTAACATCCAAATTTCGATAAATATTGGGGGTTTTATGTAAAGAATATACTTTTTTATTTAGAGCAGCGATGGGCAGAGAGAGCTTTTACTCTGCGTATGTCAATACAAAATGCATATTGTATTTAATTATGGATATAATTCACCTCGACTCAAAGAAAAGTCTCATGATGCGTTATTTACTAAATTATTTTGCTTTCAATAATGCAATTCGCCGAGGTACAGATACAAATTCTTTTAATACTGAGTCAACAGTAACATCCAGATTGCGATGTTGAGAGAAGCTAGCACATTGAGACCATCTTCTTTCATAGTCGATTTCAAATAAGTTGCTAGGGGGCACAAAGTTGAAAACATTCTTTCATTCGCGACAGTCGTATAAGGGGAAACAGCTATGACTCTAAATACTTGATGAACATTTGGAATACCATCGGAGTTACAAATATCCAAAGCTTCAAATGAGTTTTGAATATTTATTCCAGCGATGCGTTTTTTCCAAAGCTAAACTTCACTTGTCCATATTATGGCAGCGAATCATGTAAAATGGATATATATTTCACAAACAGTTCACAACAAGTTCAGAACACATCAAAATTTGGTGTTTTGTCAGGAAAGAGGCAAGCAAAAGTAGAAAAATAATCTTGATGTTTTAGAAATCGATCTTGCAAATGCGTAATGAAAAGATTAGGTACGGTATGTAAATCGCGATTTGGTTATACTCTTCAAAATACTTCCGAGTTATTTGAATCGTTGTGTTTCGTTACCTTGTATGAGCGACACTAAACGATACCGAAACATTTGCTATTGTTTGCATGCGTTCTCTGGCTCGTTCTCTGATAATTCATAACTTCATAGGGAAGCGAAGGGTATTCTGGACCGCATAAGGAAAACTTTCTGTAGAAAACACGGAAATCCGAATATTTTCTCAGTTTTAATAGAATCTAAGATTTATCGTTTTATATTTTAGAAAAATTAGGAACATGTTGAATCAAATTTTTGAACGTTTACCATCGAAAAAGAAAATAAACCTAAGAATGGCGGTGTCTTGCACTTATTTGCAAATAGTACCACTAATCAATACTTATTTGCGTGATTTAGTTATTTGCAAATAAAAAATTAACTCAGCGTTTATACGGCAAAGTTTACCATTTTGCAAATTGTTATTTGCAAATAATACGTGCGTATAAACGTAGTAATTGACATCAGTTACTCACAAGGGCCATTGCAACAACTGCAGTCAGATCAGCGAGTGGTCCACCGCGGGAGCAAATAAACAACAAGGCCCCTACCAAGTGGTCCACCGCGGAAACAACGAAGCAATAAGGCCCCCACCAAGTGGCCCACCGCGGGAGAAACAAAAGCCAACAGCAAGGCCCCCAACAGTAGCCCACCTCGGGAGTGTGAAGTAAGTGTAGTAAAAGTGCAGTGAGATTTTTGGAGCGCCGGCTGTATTGGCAATTAGTCCATGCGCAAGTGCTGAACGCCGGCAATAGGTGCCACACAGTCAGGCGTCAGTGCGCCTTGCTGCAAGGCCTACACCAAAGGCCGAATAGAGGAGTTCTTAGTGGTGTACGGCCCTCACCAACGGCCGATAGTTTATAAGAGCGCCGGCTGTATTTCCACTGAGAACGCGCAAGTGCTGAATGCCGGCACTAGGTGCCACACGGTCGGGTGTTCAGCGCGAAACCAGGCCCCTAACAGTAGTCCCCCAATGGAGAAGTACACCACATCAAGGCCTCCTCCACTGCCCCACCGCGGGAGCAACAAGTAAATAACCATCAAGGTCCCTACCAGTGACCCACCGCTGGAACAATAAATAATTATCAAGGTACTCACCAAGTGGCCCAGCGCGGGAGCAATTAATCAAGAAGGCCCCCACCAGGGGCCCACCGGTGGAACAATAAGCAACCAAGAAGGTCCGCACCAAGTGGCCCAACGCGGGAGCAGGGCCTCCTGTGACCAGGAACTTCAGCCCAATCAACTTAGCCGAAGAAGAAGCTGCGCCAGTATCAAGGCCCGACCGAACGAGTGTAGCTGGGGTGAGGAATTATCTTAGAGAAAGCTCTTTAAGATAAATCCTCACGAGCAACACTCATTGGACTCCCCATCGGCTACAGTCAATAATAAATAAACTCCTTTCTCTAAAAATGGCGAATGCTAGTGAATTTTCTCGCGCTTGTGATGCACTAATAGAGTTTCAAGAGCGGTATAATCAGCCTCCAGGTGAAAATCAATTTGTCTTTTCGCTTGAGATACAGAAGGAGGAGCTGGAAGCGGATTCACCGTTCGTGTCCGGACACTTTTTATTAGTAATTTTACGCGCTCCTTTCCCACCTTGCCTCACTGAGAGCGCGACAAAAATGTGCTGAACACTCTTTGTTTGAATCAAGTTGATTTTGATTTTCTGTCCGAACGACTTGATTCGGGTTGCTGCGTTTTCCTTTTTATACATTTGCAGTAAATTAGATGTATTATTTGTCCCCAAAATCGTATGTAGGCAAGCCAAGCCTTATGTGATTATATGCGGGGCCATCCTTTAGGTATTCACGGCCATTTACATAAATAATTCACGATTAACTCCGGTTTAAAAATTTTACCACCTCAATCAAAAGAGCCGTGGGGAAGCCAAGGATATAGTGAAAAAGTCCCCGTTGTCCAATGATGGTTTTGCGATTGCGTGGCAAAACTTGAGCGATCGTTACGAGAATAAAAGAGTTATGGTCAATAGTCAGTTGAAGACATTGTTTAACTTGCCTACGGTAACAGTCGAGCGTGGTCGGATATTAAAAATTTGCAGCGAACAGTGAATAGATGTATCGCAGTCCTGCAAATGTTTGGAATTGATATCGAGAACTTGGATGCAATATTTGTGGTTTTAGTTTCAAGCAGATTACCAGACAACACTTTAGCTTTGTGGGAGCAGGGAATCGTTAACAAAGCTGAAATTCCGAGGTGGGAGGATTTGGATAACTACCTTTCGAGTAGGTATCACACCTTAGAGGCGGTTTCGGATATTCAAAGCACACAAGTGCCAAGACCAAGTAGAGCACCGGCGGTGCCGTTTGGAAAAAAATATTGGACGATCATACCCAATTTACGCAGCCTGCGTGCAGGTTGTGCTTAGACCTGTTCCATTCGTTGAAATCATGTCCCAAGTTTTTCGCGATGAAGGTAGACGATCGGTGTAAGGTAGTTAGAAAATATAACTTATGTATACTGCCCACACAGACCACACTATGGTGGCAGGGCCCAAAGTCGTTGAAAGAAAAACCATCGGAATGGTAAAAAAAGAGGGATGAAAGGTCCATGGAAACGGATTTAGAGCATAAAGCCACTCGCGTTGATACAATCGCCACACAGTCGTCGGATCTTTTGGAAAGATTTTCCGATTTCTCTCGAGCACTGCGGTTAATATCACGGGGTTTTCAGTTCTATTATAAAACACATCTCGTACACAAATTGATCCCGCGAGAGGAAATGATCCAAGTGACTTCCGATGAAATCCGACAGGTAAAAACGCGCTTGATTCTTTAAGCGCAGAAGCAGTGCTACTCAAATGAATGCCATATAATGAACACCACCCAGTGATTTTTCTGTACGATTGCTAATTTTCTCGACTTTTAGTCTGATTTTCAAACCTGATTTCCCTGCATGGAGGAAATCAACTCATGCTGAGACTTCTGAGAGCAGAATTTTGAATCATACGGATGAAAAGTTTAATAAAAAGCGTAAAACATAATTGTAAAGTTTGCAGAAAAAAACACGAGAGCAACTTATGACAGCACTCCCACCTCATCAAGAGATCGACTGGCACTCCATCCCCCGGGAGCCCCACATATGGGAAGGCTGTTGGAAACAGGTGTAAAGAGCTTTAAAACCCACTTCCGTAAGGTGGCGAATACCATACGGTTTACAATGGAGGAGTTCTCCACTTTGGTAGTAAAGATAGAACCCTGCCTAAACTCAAGACCAATTAGTCCGCTTTCAGACAACCCCGAATCCACAGAACTCCTCACTCCAGAACATTTTCCCCGTTACTCGCGATTGCGGAACCAGAAATTAGCGGAAAGCCGATGTCAATCTTAAACCGATGGCAGAAGATCAAGGCAATTCATCAAGGATTTTGCCGGCGATGGAAAGAGGAATACCCTAAGGAACTACACAAGAGAGTCAAGTCGATGATTTCGTGGTTATCAAAGAGGATAAACTACCCCCGAATGAATGGCGACTTGGCACAGTTGTTAAGGTTTTTTAGGTCAATATAAACGCGTGCGAGTCTTAGAAATACGTACGACGCGAGGTGTAATTACACGACCAATCGTGAAATTGGTACTACTATCGTTAGTAAACACAAATGAAAGAGTTCTTTCTTTCCAAAAAATTTACAATATGGTTCGAGCCAACAACAACGCTACTCAAGAGCAACATCGGTGCCCAATATGCAAGTACAAACACCGCAGGCCATCATCGACCCAGGGCAGCCTCATTCGACATTCTTGAGACCCTCGCTCGGAGGTTGCACGCATTACCGCGCACAGAAAGTGACCACTGCCCTTTAACCTTAAAAGGCTGGAACGAGAGGCTGGAGATACGAGCAAGGGTGCTAGCCAGCCTGAAGAGAACGGCCCCAGAGCGCACCGTCGACGTGCATTTAGTCAATGAATTCGACAACATACGGCTAGCAGACCCATTTTTTTCCGCCCGAGTTTGGTCTCCTTAGTACTAGGAGCCGAAGCATATGGGGTCATGTTGCGTCCAGGACTGATGCCCGCAACACCTACCAGGCCAGCGCACAGAACAACATGTTTGGGTGGGTCATGGAGGAAGAGAAGACGAAGAGAAGGAAGGGAGCCTTGCAGTTTAGTTTAAAGGATTGTTTGAATTTATATAAAACAAAATGAAATTTTGAATTTTACAATATTTGAAGTATTTATGTTGAAATGTAATTTGAATTTTGAAGTTGAAGCATAGCATTAGTATATTATATTTCAGTGATACTGCAAGGCGGGCGGCATGTTTACGCCTGCATTTTAAACGTAAGCTTTTCAAATCTCACCGAGAGATGTCGCTGAGGTCTACTCGCTGCCAGGACTAGTTAATCTCTCTCCCTTTTGCACGAATCCTGTTAGCTTGATCCCGTTGCCAAATTCCACCTTCTGTGGAGCATATAAATGCGGCAATTAACTATAATTTCATTCTATTCTTATTCAGACAGCCAGCTATATCTGAGGTAAGTGTTTTGAGTTCATTGTTTGTATTTATTTTTATAACCCAAATAAAAGCCTGGACTCTAGGCATATTTTAAATTCAACATTAAATAATCTTTTAATTACCAGTGGAGATTAGGAAATTTCTTGCGAGTAATTAACGGATAGATTATCTTAAAGAATCGGCTCCCCAACTGATCCCTGTTGCCGGAAATAACGAGGATTTCCGGCCCCTAAATTGCCCCGCTCGAACAACATTTAATAACTGGAACAGGAGAATAGATATTCTACAAAAATTTTCCTTTTTCTGCACTTTGCCCTAAAAAAATTTGATATAAACAAATAGAAATTAAAAAATCGTAATCAATGGGTATCTTGCTAGTTTTAAAAGCTGTCATTAAAAAAAAAATAATCTATTTGGTTGAAAAATGAAGGCTCCAGTGAATATGAATATTAAATCCCAATTTTGAACCACTATGGCTTCGTCGTGTAGTATGAATTAATAAACGCATTTTAGCAGTAAAGAATGGCGAAAACCTTGATAAGGATTTGGATTCATTTTTCGGAATCGGTTAAACCCCGTTTACGCGCCTTTCATGAAGGGGAACTTGTACAATTAAATAATATAATTAACAGGTAAATATTTGATTTATATTACGATATAAGTAAGGTATTGTTATGATACAAGTTCCCAAATCATTTTGAAAGACATTTCCTTTATTTTGTGTTTGTTAATATGGTCACGGTATGTATAACTCATAAACTTGCTATTAAAATTAATTTAAAGTGAATGAAGTCTCGGTGATAGAATTCATATGAACGGCGTAAATTTATGGCAGTAGTGTGGCAGCCGCTGTGGTGCAGTGGTAAGCAGTGCGCGCTTCCACTCCGCAGGGCCTGGGTTCAAGCCCTGGTCAAAGCAACATCGCAAAAAATGTAGAAACCAGATTTTTTCTTAACAGCGGTCGCCCCTCGGCAGGGAATGGCAAACCTCCGAGTGTATTTCTTCCATGAAAAATAGCTTCTCATAAATATACAATCGCCGTTCGTAGTCGGCGTAACACTGTACGTCCCTCCCCTTTGTGTGACAACATCAAGGCGCACCCCACAAATCGGAGGGAAGCTCGGCCATCCAGTCTATTATTATTATTATGACAGTTGTTTCTTATTTATTAATTACTAAATTTTATTGCTTGGTATAGTATGCAAAAATTCCCATTTCTCGACAGAAAATCCCATTCGCCGTTTTTAGTCATAAAATCCCAAAAAAAGGGCGAAATCCCGCAAACTGGCAACACTGGCTTCTGGGGTCCCCCGCGGGAATAGGCAAGTGGAGGGATACAAAAGGTCTTCGTACCCATGATCTCCAAATTGTGCCAGGAGAAGCCAAGTCAGTGGTAGTGATGTGAATAGTATCGAGTATCGAATAGTATGTATTTGATACATGATGAGTATTCGACTAGTATTGAAAAAATTATGTCGATACTTTGCTATTCAATCAATCAATCGTTAAAACATCGGGTTGCAAAATGTAATTTTGAGTAGCAGTGTATAACCAAGTTTCAAAATGATAATTTGCCGGAACACAACGTGGATCAAACAAACGGCAATTCTCTTTGGAGCGATTTTGATGAAAAATCTAAGTAAGCCCACAAAAGTTTTTTAGCGTCTGCCATAGTTGGGGGTAATCAATATATTCAAGAATATTTATTGGAGAGACATCGAGATCCACCCGCGTGGTGGAAAAAATTGGAAAAATATATCCCCAAATAGCTGAAATAGTTAAAAATTATTTATGGTAAGTACTAAAAGTAACAAGCTTTAACAGCAGCTCAGTAACTTCTACACAAAGTTTTTGATTGAAAATAATTTTACTAAAAAAGATTCACTATGAGTATTAGTTTTGGTATGAGTACGGTGACCATGCGTCCTTTAATTTAAAGGGCAGTCCTTAATTTTAACCCCTTGTCCTTTATAATTTTTTTTCAAAATAAAGGACGCCTTTTGTCCTTTATTTCTTAAATTGTATTTCTTAAACTGTTAAATAAAAAACAAAATATAATGAAAACCTTCGCCCCACTTAAGGGTTTATATTTAATCGGTAATATTTGTATAATCTATAAAGCAGGATCGTGTTGCGTGCTGAGTTTGCAGTTCCTTTGAAAGAAAACAATAAACTCCCTGCTGCACAGTTGTTCAAAACTGGCATTTAGTGTTTGTAATTCACTGGAGCCTTCATTTTTCACTTAATTTGATTAATTTTTATTTTTTTTATGAAAGGTTACAGTATTTGCAAGAGACTACTTGAGCCTGATGTGTGAATTTTAAAATGCAGAAAAAGTAGCAATTTTGAAGAAAATGTATTCTCCTGTTGCAGTTAATAAATGTTAAATAACAAAAACTAGTTGAAAACAATTGTATGGTTCTCCCAAAATGAAAAAAAATATATAAAAAAAAATTTGGAGTGTTATAAAACATGTTAACCAAAAAAAATATCGTTTGCCTAAAATATTAAATTTTTTTAAATCTGTTGATTATATAGAAAAACGTTATATGAACAGATTAAAGGAATTGTAATTTTTAATTTTTTTAAATTTGTTTCAGCAAAATCGGACTAGTGGTTCTCGAGTTATGTCAAAAAAAGACCACCAAAGGTGACAATTTCTCCTATATGATAGTTATATATATATCTCGATTCCTAGACATGACCCAGCGAAACGCCGGGACACGTATAACTTGTTTTTGACCGATATAACATTTCCCGTTGGTTTCATCCCATCCCGATTTTGACTGTCGCATAGTGTAATAATTCGCATTAAGCTGAAAATTAGTAGTAGATAATTTGCATGGTCTAGATTTTTGTGACATCTTACAGTTCGACTGAAAACGCCAAAAAAAAAATATATCTGACCTCTGACCTCGTATACATTTTTTTGCGGATGTGGAATCGATGGGGAGTTTTCACATTTCATTTATAACGGCTTTATGTAAAATAAATAAAAATACCCGTGTTGTACCGAGAGGGTCGCCTGGATTTCGATGTGT
>NW_023461573.1:0-24810 GCF_013731165.1 Rhagoletis pomonella
TTAATCAGAAATAAAAGTCATTTCCTGATAACACGGTATGACAAAAACCAAAAAACTTTTAAAACACACGAAAAAATCAATATGTTCACAAAACTACGACCCAAATATAGTACAACTGCGAATAAATATTTTAAATGTCCTTTTAAAATTTGTCCTTGAATATCCTTGGAAATTTCCAATATTTATTTTTCAAAAAAATATATGTCAATGACTAATATGTAAACTATCACATCCTCGAATTTCGTTCTTCTAACTTTATTAGTTTTAGGTAAAAAAAACATGTTAAACTTCTCTTTATAAGGTATTGATGATCAGGGAACGGATTTTATGGAAATTGCCTTTTTTTCTGCTAAAGAGATAGAATATATTCGATTAAGAATGTCCACGATTTAGCTTTCCCGGATTCCATATATACACATTTGATTATGCCTTTTTTTGCCTTTTTTAAGATATTTGCCTTTTTTAAGATATTGGCCTTTTTTTGCCTTTTCTACCTTTAAAAGTGATTATGGCATTTACAATTTTTTTTTAAGATTAAAAAATATACACATGCCTATGCGGCTTATAGAAGCGCAGGGACCTCTTGCCAAATTGGTGTTGGAAAAATTCAAAGCCGTTTTCTCAGGTAACGTAGGCTTGAAGACAATAAGGGGTGTGGATAAAATTGTAAAGAGCGAGGAAAACGCCCTTATTCCTGATAATATGAACGTTTAAAACGTTCCATATTTAAATTGGGCTCCACTTGTATCAACTTACGTCGAGCGCACATTTAGTACATTCAAGGCTTTTCTTCGCGAAAATCGAATGAAAATACTGCCAGAAAACTTCAAAATGCATCTTGTGGTTCAATGTTACTTCAACTATACAGATTAAAGTTTTATGAGTTAGAAACTGGAAAGGATAAAATAGTCAAAGATTCAAAGTAAAAATTTTTCATATAATGAAACTAGTTCACAGTTTTTCACTTTTTACTTGTAGTATAAACATTTCTAAAATAAATGTATTTTTTTATTATTCTTCGTATTTTCTGTCTTTTTTTAGTGCCTTATTTTGCTTTTTTTTGCAATACCTAGTGCCTTTTCCTGCCTTTCTCGCTATTTAGTCTGCCTTTTCCTGCCTATTTCTTTATTTTATTTTGCCTTTTTTATAGGTTTTAGGTCCTAAAATTCCGTTCCCTGGTTATGATATACATAAATGAAGATACTAGAATCATTACACTGTACAGCACTCCGCTGGGTCAATACCCTCACAAATTTTTTTTAGGAGATTGAGTCATAGGTAAAAAAGTAATTTCTCCGTTTTTTCGAAATCGAGATATGGGCCTTCGAAGTTCAAAATAGGATCTTTGGTAAAAAATTATTTTTTATTATTATATGTAAATAACTAAAAAACTAAAAATACAGTCTTAGGCCGCCTTTTTCTCTTATTTAAATGGTTTATAACTTTTTTTGCAAACTTATTTATATTACAGGTGCTAAATATCAGGGAGTAAAGGTCGGATCTTCGAAAAATTAAAAACTTTATATTTCAAACAATTTTGAACTGATTTTTAAAAAGTTGGTATCGTTGTAAACGTGATTAGACCCCCTTATTCTATTCTGATATGCATATTTGTATACTATGTATGTAAAAATTTGAGAAAAAACATTTCAATGGAAAAATACCTTTTTTTATAAAAACAAATATTTCAAACAAACAAATTACTAACCAATTTTTAAAAAATTGGTATCGTTGTAAAGGCTACCAGAAAACGTATACTTTCCTAAACCCAAAAATTTCGTATAATTTAAAACATTTTTTCCCTCTGTATAAACTCCTGCCTCCTAGATGAAAGGCTGGACGCCCTTGTATACAAAACAATTAGAGTATTTAAACCGTATGTATATCATACGGTCAGTTTGTTCTTTTAAAGCGCATACATGGTTACATAAAAATTATTCCAGTATATTCATTTATGTATATTGTAACTATCAATATCTTATAAAGAGAAGTGTAAGTGCACTATATTTGGCCCCCAGTTTTGTGAATATATTGATTTTTTCGTGTGTAAAATTGACTGACGCACGGTGTAATAAACAAAGCGATTATTCAAATTAAACAAATTTGATATCATATGAAAGAGGACTGAAATAGCTTTTAATCAGAAATAACGAACGAAGGTTACCACCTCTATTTATATTTTCTAATCTATATTCTATTTTTTAATCTATAATCTATATATATCCCTGGAAGGTCATGGTTCGTCGTTTCGACGACGCGAGTTTTTATTTTACCGTTATCGCTGTTTTCCTTAGCACTTTTCGTGCAGCGCTAGACGGTGTTGTGCTGTTGATGTCTGCGGTTACTTAGATTCATGCGCTTAGTGTAAGTACTTATTTTTTAAATGTGCGTAGTCGAAACGACGAAGGATGAACTTTGTGTATGTTTTACGTTCATGTTTTCAAAGTAATCTTCCTTAGTTTTTTTTTTATTTGTTTATATATTTTACTTGTGCAGTTATAACACACGATGAATGCAACCAAAAGTTATACCGACGAAGAAATAAAAAAATCCCAAAACTTTCATCTTTACACATTCATGTTTCTGGCATGCGGGGGACGATATGTACTTGCCGATTTGTTTTACACAAATTATTTAAAAAGCAGACGTCTTGGTTGCTCAGAAAACCGGTTAACCGTTTCTGCAATTATTTCACATTGATTCTCTAAAACAAATTTTCGATGTATTCTTAAAACGCATAAACCTAAAGGTAAATTTTATAGGAAATTAAAGTAACAATTTATTAAAACTAGTAGTAACCCCCGAAATACGGGTGAGTACTTAGCTCAAAATTTATTTAAAGAACTTCGTGAAAGACAACAATTAATCTTGTATTGACACCTGATAACCCAGGATAATTTTTATGTTCTTAAAAGACATTACTCCACTCTAAGCTTCGTGCAGTGGGCCATGAGAAAACTGTCATCTTTAAGGTATAGTCCAACCTTTCACAAAATCTGGTATTAGCAATAATCATTGAAAATTTGCGCCGTTTATGGTGGAAAGCATTTAATATCACACTTTCAAACTAAAGCTTTCTTAACCCTAGAAGCCTAATCTATTTGGGAGTAACGTAAGACCTTTACATACGCCTTAGAGGCTTATGTACTTAAAAGATAACCTGTGAGTTAAAATATACGTATATATAACTATAACCACATTTATTTAAAACAACAAAATAAAAAGTCAATTTCGTGTTAAAATTAAAAACAGACCCATTCCGTATACGCCTCGCAGACGTAGATTATACTTTTGGGGTTAACCTTTCAGTACAAAAATTCAACCACTGGTTCTAAAAAATTTTAAATATGTATACCGGCTAACTTTGGATCATTCATTTTAAAAATCACATAGAAAAAATGTGTAAAGCCTTGAGGTTTGCGGTCATTCAGTGTCCTTTTTAATGGTCAGTGATATCTTAGGTGTTCAAAAAACATAATTATCTTGTTTCTTCTAGAATGTATTTTGTCAGTGTTGTCAAACTATGGAACTCCCTACCAAATGAAATTAAATCCGTGCTAAATGCTAGGCGCTTTAAACTGGAAGTTTTTAAATTGTTCAATATATAAAATTTTTCTCTCTTCTTCATCTTTTTACAAAATAATTTTAATCTAATTTATTTTTATTCTTATTTATGCCAATTATTATAGTTGTAAACGACAATATTATATACAATGGGCTTAAAAGACATCAGTATTATGCACAGCCAGCTACTTAAATAAATAAATAAATAAATAATAAATAAATAAATAAATATATTCGTGAAACCATGGGCCAACTATTGTAAAATTGTGTTTTTAGTTTTTCACTTTGACGATAGTAATTCAAAAGTGATTCTCATAAATTGTTTATAATAACTTTTGCTAAAATTTCAAAATCAAAAGTTATCAAAACAAATTCTATGGGACTGAGAATTTTATTTTCTACTTTTAGTCCATTTATAAAAGCGTTGTATATTAAAACGTTTTTTTATATTATTTATTTTCTACTTTTTAGTCTACGTTTTGTCTGCATAAAATTTTGCAATAGGTATTAAAATAATTCAACGATATTAATAGATTGGTGCACACACATGCATATACATTAGCGTGGGCCGAAAATCCGCTTTTTTAGAATTTTGATTGGTAATAGCGAAAATATGGTTCACTATGCTCTAAAAACAATCTGTGTGAAATATGACAAATTTTGGTCAATATCTAGGCTCGCCCAAGTCCATCAAAATTCAATATGGCCAAAAAATTAAAATTAATAAATAAATTAAATAATACATTTTTTTACTTAAATTGCAATAATCTTCTAAAGTATTAGTCCTACATAATTAGGTATATAGACCTTTTTATAGAGAATCGAAGTTATCTAAGAAACAATTTTTTTTAGTACTGGAACTTTGATGGACTTGGGCGAGCCTAGGATATTGACCAAAAACTTTCTCATTTCAGACAGATATTTTTTAGAGCATAATGAACCATATTTTTGCTATTACCAATAAAAATTCTAAAAAAGCGGATTTTCGGGCCACGCTAAGTCCCCTTTCAGACATGTCAAGTCTTGAAAGCAATTTTTTCGCATTCTCTTTTGTGTTTTCTATTTGCTTCCACACGCGTCAACTTTAATTGAATTCTAGTCCTTGGTTCTTTAAATGGGAAGCAACGAAAAGATCAAAAGAGACAAGAAAACTTGAAACGAATTGACGGTACGGAGGTATATGTACTCTTCCCCTCTCTTCTCACCTCCTTCGTCTACGAACGAGCAGTTTTGAAAGCAAGACTTGACGTGTCTGAAAGGGGACTAATATACATAAGTATGTACATACATACGAGCACAAATTAATTTCATTTAAAGAAATGGGGTGTCGTCCATTTCCGCTGTAGCGTACGTAGTGCATAGGGCGGCATCTACCTATCGAACCAACGAGGTTGTAACGTAACATTCACTACGCTACAATATTTGCAGCCACAACCTACCACAAATCTATCCTACGTTGTAAATATGTATGAACATACGATATGCTTACCCACATACACCAGGCATGTACATACGATGTACATACATATGGGTAGAATATTCACAGCGCACATACCAACACATACCAGCATGCGCTAAAAATAGAATACGCAAAAGCAAAGCACAAGCAGGCATGCGCCCAAACACACGTGCGAAGTTCGTTGGGCACTTGCGCAAAAACTTTTAAAACTTTTCCAGCTCGTCTTACTTCGCAACCGACTTGTGCGACGACGGGCATAAGGTTCTCTACAAGTGCTCATCCGATATCAGTCTCCGTAGGTAAGGGAGCGCGTACGTCGCCTTTTGGCAGATGAGCGCAATCCTATCGCTTACGCAGAACGCCACATGGCCGAGGGGACTGTAGGAGGGGTCGTCACAGAGTGTAGATGCATCGTCACACTTTGTAGACGTTGTCGTTGCTATTTGCAACGATGTACTCCCCTCGTACAGGTCCCAAGGCCGTCGTGGAAGATCGCACTCACCCGTGCCGCCAACCGTTCCGCACCTACATGATTAGTGTGCAACTACGACGGGCGACACAGGTGTGTGCTTAGGGCCCACTAATCAGTCTCCTCATTGCAGGCCGCTACAAATCACCGTCATTGGAGGCCGCCGCCACTATCACTGTAAGTCATCACCAGCTGGGCCATTACATCCTCGCCTAGGCCAACCCCTCACTATCCGCCAGCCGCCTCCGATAAATCGCCGGAATCCAGGAGCGCTGCTCCCTCCGTCCCCACAAGCTATCTCGCCTCGTGTTTGTGAGTGTGTTCTACGTATTCCACTAACTATTGTGTTTTATTTGGTGGGGGTTAGTGGGACCTCCATTGTACCCTGGGTCGGCTGAGCGTACCTCAGCCTTAGACAAAACCCACCTCATATGGTTCATATCGAGACTTAATAGGAACTTTGCAAAGCAAAGCTTTTATAGCTGTCTGAACACAGAACATTGCAAGTTGATAAAAGCGTTGTACACAATTTGAGATCGATTTTAAGCGATCGTTATTCATATACCCACCTACATATGTATGTACATACCTATATTACTTTTCATATCAATTCAAGTCTATTACATGCGCTCATATCACAGCGCACGGCAGTGCGCGCGAGTGACGAAAGCAGCCACAGTAGCATGCTGAAATTACTCACACACTGCCACAGCTTTACAAAATTTTGAATTTACAAAAATCTACAAATTTAAATGCACTTAAATACAACCATGATTGATGAAAAGCTGAACTTGCAAACGAACCTTGTTCAATTCTATTCGCGTTGAAAATGCTGGTAGATATGCGAGTAAGTTAAGTATTTATTTTTTTTCTTTTCTAATTACTTGTAAAAATTTTTAGTTTTGTACCTCCTGAGTAAAACACATCGGCTGAATTTCTTTATTCATTCTGAACGTTTGGAATAGACTTTTTTGTTTATTTATTCTTAAGAACGTTCCTGATGATATGTTGACGTATATCTCAAAAGCATTCTGTTTATTCCGGCTGTGAAATGGGATTATCCGGAATGTATAAAGAAACGCAGCCATCGTTTCTTGGTGCTGAATCCAAATCTGGCCGCACAATTGCTCTAGCACTAGAATTTTGACATATCTTAACCTCAAAGTGCCAAAACCACGGTTTTTGGCGATATTTGAGGTTATATAATGAAAACATAATTTTTTTTGCTCATTTCTACTTAGGGCATGATCGTTTGTTGGGATTAGATTTTTCTTTCTGGAGATATATGATATATATCATATATCAGTTTTAATGTGCAGTACTTCGGTATTACGTCGTAAGCATGAGTCATTATAGCATGTGGCTTTTTAATCGTTATGAGCCAAAAAGTTTTGTGTATTGATTTATGTATGCATTCTTGTAAATATTTTTATTTTTTTGTTTTTGTTAAATACGTACAAACTGTTATGAAAAAAGCATCCATTGATTCAAAACCATTTGGTGCTTTTAGTGTGGTAAAACGCTCTTTGTCCAAGTTTTTGGTGCTTTTTGAAAATCAAAAGTTGGCAATACTGGCCACAGTAGCATGCTGAAATGACTCGCTTATAGTTATATACACGAGATTTGGAAGTTTTTATCCAGATGCCCAATCGACATGTTTGAGAAATCGTTGGAAAGGTCTTGCAGAGTGTGTCCAGAAAATTCAAGCTTCATAAACGATTAACCGGATTCTTAAAAATTAGGCTAAAGTGTTCCAAAACAAAAAACGTTTTTTTGCTTTTGCCGGTTTAAGAGGGCATGTGGGTACACCCAACATATTTAGTGTTATTCTATAGGCCTTACCTTATATATTAAGTTCCGGCTACTAGTTGGAAAGATATAGAGGTAAATGTGTCTTGATTCGTGTCTCTACTACGAGATGGTTTAGTATGTATGTGGCGTCTGTACGTACCTTCATTTAATTTTTTTTCAAACTTTCAGGAATCAAAGTACAAAAAAAAACTAAGAAGGTTTTGTTCCAGGATGTTTTGATTCGTATGCCTTTGTGGGCGTGGCTGCTGCCTGAAATTCGAAAAAATGCAATTTTTTAAACTACCACTGAGGCCGCACTACTCAGTCCATGTCATTGATGTAGATATCAGTAGAAGGGTCTTCAAACAAGCTATCTAACACTCTCTTATCTATATTAATAAAAATGTTGTGTTCGTATGTCACGGTCGTCAAAACTCGAGAACGGCTGAACCGATTTGAATAATTTTTTTTTTTGTATTGTTCAGTATAATACCAGAACCATTGATATCGCAAAAAATTGGAGGGTTGCCACCTATTTGAAATTTTTTAAACACAAATATATTGATAAAATTAACGAGTTAGTACAATATGGGTATTAGGTGAAAGAGGTTTAAGAAAGATAACTTTTGGAAATATCTTTGACGAGGGTTGCCACCTATTTGAAAATTTTAACTCAGTTAAATTAATAAAAGAAATATTGCAATGTGGGTGTCAACCTAAAGACTTTTAGGAAGGCTTACAGCCGAAAATATGTTTGAGGAGGGTTGCCACCTGGTTGAAAATTTAACTCAATTTAAAGATAAGATAAATTACCTATTACAATATAGGTATCAAATTAAAGAGGTTTAAGAAATATGACGGCTAGAAATATTTTTGAGGAGGGTTGCCACCTATTTGAAAATTTTAACTCAGTCAAATTTATAAAATAAATGAAATATCGCCATGTGGGTGTCAAACTAAAGAATTTTAAGAAGGCTTACAGCTGAAAATATGTTTTAGGAGGGTTGCCACCTGTTTGACAATTTAACTAAATTACATTGATAAAATAAGTGAAATATTACAATATGGGTATAAAATTAAAGAGGTTCGGGGAGGTTTGCCACATATTTTAAAATTTTAAAATAAAACAAATGGAATATAGCAATGTGCGTTTCAAACTAAAGAGTTTTGCGAAGGCTTACGGTCGAAAATGTTTTTGAAGAGGGTTGCCACCTTTTTGAAAATGTAACTCATTTAAACCGATAAAATAAATTAAAAATTACAATATTGGTACTAAACGAAGGGTATTTGAGAAATTTTGATTTGGAAGTATTTTAAATAGGATCCTATCTAAAAGTAAAGACTGAAAATATTGAATTTTTATGAAATATTACATAATTGGTACCAAACTAAATGTGTTTGGGAAAGGTTTACTAGAAATGTTTTAAATGTTTTCACCTATCCAAAGGCCAAACAATTTAAATGAAGAAAGAATTAACAACATAGTTGTTATCAAACGACGTGATCATATTATCAACGAAATCTATATATATAAAAATGTTGTGTTGTATGTCACGTTCGTAAAAGCTCGAGAACGGCTGAACCGATTTGAAACATTTTTATTTTATATTGATTGATATAATACCAGAACCAATGTTGTCGCAAAAAACTGGAGGGTTGCCACCTATTTGAAATTTTTTAAACCCAATTGTATTAAATAAATTAAAATAAGTTAATTAATACTATATGGGTATCAAATTAAAGAGGTTTAAGAAAGATAACCGTTGGAAATATTTTTGAGGAGGGTTGCCACCTATTTTAAAATTTTGTCTCAGTTAAATTGATAAAGAAAATGAAATATTGCTAGGTGGGTATCAAACTAAAGAGTTTTAAGAAGGCTTACAGTCAAAAATATTTTTGAGGAGGGTTGCCACCTGTTTGAAAACTAAACTAAATTACATTGATAAAATAAATGAGATAGTACAATATGAGTATCGAATTAAAGAAGTTTAAGAAAGATAACTGTTGGAAATATTTTTGAGGAGGGTTGCCACCTATTTTGAAATTTAAACTCAGTTAAATTGATTAAACAAATGAAATATTGCAATGAGGATATAAAACGAAAGATTTTATAAAATATCTACAGTAGAAAATATGTTTGAGGCGGGTTGCCACCTGTTTGAAAATTTAACTCAGTTAAATTGGTAAAATAAATGAAATGTTACAATATCGGTAACAAACTAAACGCATTTGAAAATCTTGATTTAGAAATCTATATCTATATATCCAAAGATATTTAAGAAGGCTTACAGCAGAAAATATGTTTGAGGTATAATATGGCTGCCAAACGAAAGGTATTTGAAAAATCTTGGTTTGGAAATATTTTTAATAGGATTATCACCTATCTAAAAGTAAAGACTGAAAATATTGAAATTAAATGAAATATTACATAACTGGTTCCAAACGAAAAGTGTTTGGGAAAGCTTTACTAGGGAACTTTTTTAAATCTTTCCACTAATTCAAAATCGGAACAGTTTAAATAAATATAGAATTTAAAACATCTTATCAAACGAAGTGATCATATTATCAACGAAGAGCTGGTACACAAATTACTTAATGTAAAAAATTAATAAACAAGTAATTTTTAAGCAAAAAACACAACCGACATCAACTCTCATAAAAAATTTAATAGTACCGTTAATTTTTTCATGATCCAATAATCGGATCTAAACCAAATTAGTATGGGATCACCTGGAAATCAGTTGACGTGGTCCAAAGTTATGCGGTAACAAACATAAAAAATAATAATCCGACGAATTGATAACCTTCTCCTTTTTTTGAAGTCAGCTAAAAACTACCGAAACAAATAACAAAATGATAAAAGAGTAACGAAAATAAAAAAAAACTATCGCATGAAAGCTGTTTAAAAAATACTTAATGAAAACTTAAAACTGTTGATAACATTCCCTAGCATTATAAATCAGTTAACTTTTAATCGTAAACAATTTATTTCGTTTGGGGTCGCCAGTGCCTACTACGTATATTGCGAGTAAAAAAATTTTGAATAAATTGAGATAATATTATTATGATTATGATTATCATTACTATTGTGAACTCCTATTCCCGACCAAAGATTCCCAAAATTAAAGCGAATTCAGAAGGGCATTTGCGATCGCATGATGCAAATGTTAAGATAATAAGAGCTGCAGAACTAAACCATGCAGGAACATTTTTTTACAACGGCGTGGAATTTCTGGCGTTTGCCGATGGCATCGACATCATCGGTAACAAAAATCGCGAAGTCTCTTCTGCCTTTTCCAAACTGGATAAGGAAGTAAAGCGAATGCGCCTGGTGGTAAACGAGGACAAGACGAAGTATCTCCTGTCATAAAAAACAGTCAGCGCATTCGCGCCTTGGAACCCAAGTCACTGTTGACAGCTATAAGTTCGGGAAAGTGGAGAATTTTGTGTACTAGAGAACCAGCATTATCACAGATAAAAATATCAGCATGGAAAACCCACACAGAATCACTCTTGCAAACAAGTGCTACTTTGGACTGAGTAGGCAGTTCGGGAGTAAAGTCCTCTCTCGACGTATAAAAAACCGCACTCTATAAGTCACTCATCATGCCCGAGCTGTTATATGACGCAGAAGCTTAGACAATGACAACATTCGATGAGACGTCTCTTAGAGTATTCGACAAAAAGGGCCGACTTCCAAAACGTATTAATGCAATGTTTGGAAACTGTTATACTGCGGTATTCAAACTGTTTGTATATGCAGAGTTGCGACACATTGCAACCATAAACATTGCATATTTTAAATATTCAAAATAGTATTGAACAATTTTTCTGAAATCTACATTTTTAAAACACCAGTGGTAACCAATAACAAACGAAGCATCAACATTGTTTCTGATGCACTAATTGCTCTGGCGATGCGTTTCGATAACTTTTCTTATGCGTTTTGGAAAAGTATACATTGTCAATATTTTGTAGCTCGGCGATATGGAATATTATACTTTGTACGTATGCAAAGCAATTGACGTTTTGGAAGTCAGCCAAGATCTTACGGAAGATTTACAGGCTTCTACGCGTGGGCGACGGGGATTACCGTATACGATGGAACGATGAGTTGTATGAGACTTAAAACGAAATATACATAGTGCAGGGAATGAAAATACAGCGGCTCCCCTTGCTTAGACATGTCGTTCCAATAGGAACCGAAGTTCCAGGTGTGAAAGAATTCAACTCGCAATCCGCTGGTGGTAGCAGAGGAATAGGGAGCCCCCGCTGCAATGGAGAGACCAAGTTGGCACAGAGAGAAATTGACTGGCGTTCTTTGTCGAGCTTGGCCAAAATGGCTTAGGCGGTTACAAAGCCAAAGTAGAAGAAGAATATGCAAATGATAAATGGCGGAGTTGGGGGAGGATGCGCCAGGTGGTACTTATCAGATGGATTCTGGCAACGGTTCGATCAAAAAATTGCATTACCTTAGCTATCACTTCGTCTGGAATTGCTGCGACATTGTTACCAGGTGGGTGCATTGCCAATTCAGCTCTTGAGCTGCCACTGAACATATAAATCATGGAAACTCCCACATGCAATATTTTCTGGGCAACCGGTGCACATAAAAAATCGCTTAAGGTCGTTGATCGATTGTTGTGAGATTTGCGTGGAAACGTTCAACCATTCGGGAATGCATTGATATTGCTCGCAGGAGATTTTACGCAAACATTGTCTGTAGTTCCCCGATTAACACTAGCGGACGAGATAAATGCTTGCCTCAAATAGTCAACATTGCGACAAGATGAACATACATACACTGCAGCTGAAGTATTCGCGCGACAATAACTGGACATTGGGAACGCAAAGCTGCCAGTTAATGAGAGATTAAGACAAATTTTATGGCCTGATAATTTTTGTAACTTAGAAACATCGAAAGGAGAACTGATCGAAAGAATGTTTCTTTATTAAGAAAATTAATTATAGGAATCTCGATTGGCTCATTGAACTGGCTATTCTTGCTGCGAAGAATAAGGATGTCTATCAATTAAATAATAGTGGTATTGAAAACAGCCGTTGCTTGAGCTGATCTGCCATTTTACCAGACTGCCAGGCCACTTGCTCACGTTGGTGAATACCACTAATATTATTCAATCCAGCATTCAACGTGAGGAAATAGCACATACTTCGATAAACATCGTTGTGGAAAAAGACCATCCAACGGAATTTTTGAACTCGATTGATCTTCCTGGTAGACTCCACATACTGAAATTGAAAATAGGTGTGCCAATTATCATGTTGCGGAATATTAAACGGCCAAAACTTTGCAACGGCAGGCGACTCGCACTAAAGAAATTGATGAAGAAAGTAGTGTAAGTAAAGATTTTAATGTGGCCTTTCAAAGGTGAAGAATTCCCATGATTCCGACCGATACACCATTTCAATTTAAAAGATTGCAATTCCCAATTCGATTGACATTCGGAATCACAATCAATAATGCTCCAGTCGAACTTTGGAAAAGCAAATCAGATATCCTTGATATCTATGCAGCGAATGGAAAAACAATAAATATTGTGTGCACACAAGTACTTATTACATAACCAAACTTATATGAAACGTATGCATTGCTTCGTTAATAATTTATCATCCATATAACAGGAATACGCCGCAGCAAAGCGTGGCAGGGTACATCTAGTATGTTCATAAAATATAAATATGTCATAACGTTATCGCCTGAAAACTAAAAATCGGGCTGCTGAAAATATACATTTCGGGAAGTTTCTCAAAAACTGGTCAGTAGATTTTATTCTATGTTCCCACAAATCTAGCCCAAGACCTTAGCTTTCATCTGGTATATAGCTTATATCTGGGAAAACTCTTGTTGTGGAGATATTGCGATTCAAATTGAAAAAATGTCGCTCTAAAAAGGGTCAAATGGTTAAAAATTAACATATCCGACTAATTTGGTTACTTTAAGATATAAAAAATGCCCCATTTTGCGATTGCCACTTAAACCGAAATTCTCTGCAAATCGGGGAATTTCCCGCTAGTTCACAAGTTGAAGGATGCCGCTGTGCTAATCAGTTCGTACATGTCTTGGAAACCACAATTTGTGTGTATTTTAGAGTTTTTTACAGTCATATGCCGAAATTGTAACATTTTTCTTCGTTTTAATTGCAGGTATGTACACAGTATATAACTATGCTACATGGGTTTATCACCCGCACTTAACCTACCTGGGAAGACGTGTACTGTATTACCTACAGTTGTACATAAATATGTATGTATGAATGCATTTAGTTCACCCAATTAGCCGCTACTACTTATATACATATGTATAAATTGCCACTGAGCAAAACTACTTGAGAAAAAAACATTAGTTTAATAGCACGAGTGCAACACCGTACACGTGATAGAAGTAAAACTCATGTGTGCGCCCCACACCCGGCAGAAATCTTAACAAATAAATAAAATAAAATAAACTTTTTAATATACAACGCTTTTATAAATGGAATAAAAAGGAGAAAATAATATTTCTCACTCCCACAGAATTTGTTTTGATAATTTTTGATTTTGAACTTTTAGCAAAAGTCATTATAAACAATTAATGACATTGAAAACGAAAAACGTGGAGCGCATGCAGTACAAAGCATTCGATTTCATTGACAATAGTCAAACTACATAACATTCTACAGCGAAAGTACAAATTTGAGATCGACTTTAAGCCGTCGTTATTCATATGCCCACATACATAAATATGTTCATATCAATTAAAGTGTATTAATTTATTTGTATCAATTTGCTTCTTTCACAACAAATACGGCTTCAATGCAAAAAAAGGTAATCGGCCGTGCCTTATGGCACAAGACACCAGTTCTTCGGAAAACTAATCAAACCACCTTGCGTTCAGGTGGCAAATGGTGGCAAGCTTCACAACCGCCAAATAATTTCGGACAAACTGTCCGGAGCTAAATTCCAGGTGGACAGTGGGGCAGAGTTGTCTCTTCTCCCAGCCTCTTACTCTGCCACTAAAATGGCACATAATCTTAAGCTGTTTGCAGCCAACAATTCTACAATCCCAACTTACGGAGATAAGCGACTTACACTCGATCATTGGTGCCGATCTGCTATCGCACTACAACTTACTCATCGACCTCAAAGGGCAGCTTCTTATTGACAAGATAACAAAACTAACATCAAAAGGCTTTATCAGTTTACAGAGCAGTTCAAAATTTCTACGATCAACGACACAAAGAGTGAATTCATGAAAATTCTCAAAGGATTTCCTGGGATCACTGGTACTTCGCAAAACCATGCACCCGTCAAACGACAGGTGGAACATTTCATTCCAACTTACGGTGCCCCGGTGTTTCAACGGGCACGCAGACTCAATCCAGAGAAGTATAAGGGCGCAAAAGCCGAATTCGAGTACTTGATGAAATTGGGATGGATTCGTCCTTCGAACAGCCCATGGGCTAGCCCTATTCATTTAGTCAAAAAGAAGACCGGCGACTGGCGGGTATGCGGTGACTACAGGCGCTTAAACTCTGTCACTGTGCCCGACAGATACTCAATCCCCCATTCTCAAGATTTTACCAACGGTCTCCATGGAAAAACCATATTTTCCACACTGGACCTCGTTCGAGCTTACCAGCAGATTCCGGTGGCGGAACCTGATATTCCGAAAACTGCGCTTCGGTCTTTTCGAATGTCTAGTCATGCAATTTGGTCTTCGAGGGGCGGCGCAGACATTTCAGCGGTAAATCGATGATATATTTCGTGGTCAACCCTTTGTTAAAACGTAACACAGTTGAAACAGGTTTTCAACTTTTACAGGATCACGGCTTGAGAATCAATATCGAAAAATGCGTTTTTGGAGCCTCAGAGGTAAAGCTTTTGGGCTACAAGGTATCTAGTAAGGGTATTTCACCACTACGCGAGAAGGTCCAAGCTGTAGAAAACTTTCCCAAACCTTCAAAAGTGGTAGAATTAAGACAATTTTTAGGAATGATAAATTTTTACCATCGTAATCTGCCACACGCAGCTATCGTGCAAGCCATGTCATGAAATGAATACGAATTATGAATTCCAATCAGATTTTTTAAAAAATACGGATTTTCTAAATACCTGAACTCCAGCTGGTCCATTTTTAGAAAAGGAATTTTTCATCATACAGGTAGTCACGCTGCGAATTTGAAAGAAGTCTGTTAATAAATACGACTTGTAAGTAACTCTACTCCAGCGCCACCAGCGTGTTTTCTAGAAGCCTATAATAGGACCTCCGAGAATTTGACTGGGCTCTATTGAGTGGTTTTTGAGTTTAGTCCGAAAAACGGAAATGGCTATCATTTTATGTATGTAATCTTCCTTATTCTGAGTTTCGCCCGAAAAAAAAAACACGCGAACATTTTGATTCCCCCCATAGTAAGTACATGGAAACCAAAAGCGAAAAGTGAACCGGTTCAGGGAAGATGAAAGTCATGATAAGGCTGAATATGTTTCGAATGAAAAAAAAATCATCATGAAAGTAATAAACGTTTCGAATGTGTATTAACAAAATAGGGTGCTTTTTTCATCATGCTTACGAAATCGGTTCATAAATACAACTTTTATAAATAACTCGCCTCCCGCGCCACCTAGCGTTTTACCGTTTACCGTTTTTGGTAAACGTATCTTCCATTATGCTGAAGCTATACCTTTCGAATTTGAAAGAAATCGGTTCATAAATAAGACTTTTATAAATAACTCGACTCCCGCGCACTTAGCGGGTCTATTTTTGGTAGACGTATTTGCCATCATGCTGGTAGCTTACATATTGGATTTAAATGAACTCGGTTCATAAGTACGATTTTTATAAATAACTCGACGCCAACGACACCTACCGAGTTTTCTGGTAGCCTATAATAGGACCATATATGCAAGGTATAACCTCCGAAAATTTGACGAAAATCTTTTTTTTTTAACTGCCTTTGAAACGTACGGCAAATCTTTTATTATTTATTCGGAGCGTTGCGAAATTCCGTCTACTGCTAGAAACACAAAATAAAAAACAAAACTTTTGCAACGATTCGTATGAACAAAAAAGGTTTTCCCTTCGTTTCAAAGGCAGTAAAAAAATGCGTATAATTTTCGTCACGAAATTGATATCATACATTTTGTGTTTCTACTTCAGCTTTCGTCACTCAAAAATTTTACCTCAAAGAGGTGTTTTATTTGATATGTAATACTTCTATATTGGCAGTAAGCTAACTTCCCAATGAGTAAGCATTCCGAAATCAAAGCGAGACAGTCTAGTACGGTTTTTGTGTATGTATTGGGGATGTTTCGAATGCTATATTTTTCACATTCGCGAATACGAATGCGAATTTTCGGAATGCGAATGTTAAGTCATCGTTTTTATTACTTAAAAAGTTTGTAAATTATTAGAACATTGAACGAGTGCTTAACCTATACAATGTTTTAATCTTGTAGTCAAAGTTCAAATTGGGCATATTATATTTCAGAAAAAGTAATTTTGCTGCCTTTTCTCCCATGAGGCGATTTCTTAGAGGCTCGTATACTTATGTATAAGGCCGGCTGCACTAAAAAATTGTTCACTTGGAACGGCGGGTGGAGCTCTCAAATATCTGCGGCCCAGATCTGTCCATTTGTCGTATTTTTGTTTAGTTTTCCACCAATCGAGAGGATTTTCACCGAGATAAGCCCATTTTTCTTTAAGATAGGCCTTCAATTGAGCTTTTATTTCACATTTTTTATTGTCTCCAGATTTTACATCCGAGCTTTCGCTGGAGGAATCAAAAATTATTTCTAGGTTGCTTATACAGGGTGGCGCCGAATGAGCTATATGGTTTAAATGGTTTATAACTTTTTTATTTATGCGATTATTATACTTTATTTTTTTTTATACAGTATATTATTGGGGAATTTTTTGCAATTAGCTTTGAAAAATGATATCCTATAAGTGATGTCCATTTTCTGCTTGGCACATACGTGCTCTTTTTAGCATATTTTCCATAACTTTTCGCAGAATTTCGGGTGTAATGGCCATGATTTCATTTCGAATGTTGGTTTGGAGTTGGAGAATGGTTCTTGGTTTGTTAACGTACACTCTTTCTTTCAAATATCCCCAAACAAAACTGTTAAAAAGAATTCAAACCATATAGCTCATTCGGCGCCATCCAGTATTATAACCAAAAATTTTAGGTTTTTTTGGCCGAAATTACGATTTTTTCAAGGTAAGATTACGATTTTTCAGCAAAAGCATTCGGCAACGCTGCTGGCAGGTCATTTCCAGGCGTAGATCCCGTTGGTATAGAGTAAAAAAAACTGTTATAAAGACTTGTTAAAGGCCCTTCAATGTTGCTTGATATACTACTTAACCGTTTAGCGCCTGAAGCTAAAAGCCGGTTATTGCCCGCACCCTGGTTAGACAGACCTAAAGCCATTTCATCAACATTAGTGTGGACACTCTTCCCATGTACACATTCAAATGATACAAATGCGAATGTGGAATGCGAATGTGTAAAATGATGCGAATCATTCGCATAACGAATGCGAATGCAAATATTCGCAACATCCCTGGTATGTATTGTGTACGTGAGTGCCGTTTTTGTGTATGTGTTGTGTACATATATGTTTATTTATAAACGTATGTGTTCCGTTTCTTTTGTGCGGTTTTATTGAATATATCTGTACTGTAGTGTTTTCGGACGGCTCTTACTGCCAATATAGGAGTATTACTAATATTGTAATTGTTTATAATGACTTTTGCTAAAATTTCAAAATCAAAAGTTACTTTTTAGTCCATTCATAGAACCAAACATATTAAAAAGTTTATTTTTGTTTTATTTATTTTCTACTTGTTAGTCTTGCCTTTATAAAATGTTGCAATAGATATTAAAATAATTCAACGATATTAATAGATTGATGCACACACATGCATATACATATGTATGTACATACATACGAGCACCAATTAATTTCATTTAAAGAAATGGCGTGTCGTCCATTTCCGCTGTAGCGTACGTAGTGCATAGGGCGACATCTACCTTTCAACCTCATCGGTAGATGTCGCCCTATGCACTAGACTTTTTTATAGGAACTTTGCAAAGCAAAGGTTTTATAATTAAAATGGTGTCTGGACACACAACATTGCAAGTTGATAAAAGCGTTGTAATAAGAATAAAAGTTAATATACGTGACTATGTATATATAAGTAAAATAACGTTGACTTTTGGCATTTTTTTACGGTGTCACTCATATTGTTCCATACAAAGTATCTTACATTTTTTGTTATATGGAAGAAAATAAACAACACTGTAAAAAAAAATAATAATTGCCAAAAATCAACGATAATATGTTTCGGTCTTATAATTATGCAACGCAGTGTACTATGGAGAATGGTTCCGTGCGCAGAAGTGGACAACTTTTGACTGCCATTCACCTGGGAGTGGCCAGAAGCGACTCTTGTGCGTACGGTTCAAATCGCAGCTCACAACGTCCGGATATTTATATCCACGTATCCTCTAGGTAGCAAGCAAACACCCGTTTGGGAGCGAGCTAAAGTGAGAAGGCGTAACCCTTCGCATGCGCTGGGTTTGGGTCCCGCCACGTTATAACCCCGCCCAATGAAAAGTAAAAAACAGCCACGGATGAGACCCCCTTTTCTGATGACGACCCCGGCAAACGTATAAAGGACTATGATTTAAGGGTATGCACCTGGAATATCCGGACCCTTAATGGGGAAGGTGCCTCTGCCCGGCTGGTTGATGTCCTCTGGAAGACAAAGGCTGACATCACCGCCATCCAAGAAATGAGATGGACGGGGCAGGGAAAAGTAAGCATGAAGCCTTGCGACGTCTACTACAGTTGCCACGTAAAGGAGCGCAAATTCGGTGTTGGATTCATGGTAGGAGAGAGACTCCGTCGCCGAGTACTGGCGTTCACCCCGGTGGACGAACGCCTAGCCACAATCCGCATCAGAACTAGATTCTTCAACATCTCGCTCATATGCGCCCACGCCCCGACGGAAGAGAAGGATAAGGCGTCCAAGGATCTCTTCTATGAGCGCTTGGAACGTACATATGAGCGCTGCCCCCGACACGATGTCAAAATCGTGCTTGGCGATTTTTATGCCAAGATGGGCAAGGAAGGAGTCTTTGGCGCCACTGTCGGAAAATTCAGCCTCCACGACGAAACGTCCGATAACGGACTGAGATTGATCGACTTCGTCGGGGCCCGAAAAATGGTAATATGTAGTACTAGGTTCCAGCATAAGAACATCCACCAAGCTACATGGCTGTCTCCAGATCGAAAAACGAGAAACCAAATCGATAATTTTGTGATAGACGGAAGGCATGCTTCAAACGTTTTGGACGTACGTAGACTCCGAGGGCCAAACATTGACTTGGACCACTATCTTTTTGCGCCCAACAATGCAAGGAAAGCTTAACGTCGAAAAGCTGCGATCACAACAGACGGCCAATTTATTCGCCCCTCGACTCACACACCTGCTCTCTGAGAGCACTCTTCAACAATCCGACATACACGAGCAGTGGAACCACATTTCCCGATCATTAAGTACCGCCGCCGAAGAAGTAGTTGGATTTCAGCGAGCCCGAAAGAACGACTGGTACGATGAGGAATGTCAAGAAGCCGCAGAGAAAAAAGATGCCGCCTACAGGGCCACGCTGCGATCGGGCGCAACGCGAGCCATGTGGGACCGTTATAGGGAACTGAAGAAGGAAGCGAGACGTATTGCCGCAATGAGAAGGGAGAGGCCGAAATACGTGAGTGCGAAGAGCTTGAGATGCTGGCCGACTGGAAGAACGCCCGAAAATTCTACCAGAGGGTTAGGCGACTTACGGAAGGTTTCAAGACGGGGGCGAACTCCTGTAAGAACAACAATGGCGACCTAGTGACCGATGTCCAGAATATACTTAAATTGTGGAGGGAACACTTTTAGAACCTACTGTATGGTAGCAGCGCTGAAAGTAGTGAATACGACGAACCCGAGTACCCAGTCGATGATGATGGAGTAGCTGTCCCATCGCCTAACTATGACGGGGTACGAATAGCGATTACGCGGCTGAAAAACAACAACGCTGCTGGAGCTGACAGCCGGCCAGCTGAGCTATTCAAGTACGGCGGCGAGGAGTTGATAAGGTGCATGCATCAGCTCGTATGCAGAATATGGTCAGATGAACGCATGCCCGACGACTGGAATTTAAGTGTGCTCTGCCCAATCCACAAGAAAGGCGACCCTGCCATGCGCGCCAACTACCCCGGAATCAGCCTTCTAAGCATAGGTTATAAGGTCTTATCGAGTGTATTGTGCGAAAGACTGAAGCCCACCGTCAACAAGCTGATTGGACCTTAACAGTGTGGCTTTAGGCCTGCAAAATCCACCATAGATCAGGTATTCACAATACGCCAAATCTTGGAAAAGACCCGCGAGAATGGGATCGACAAACACCATCTATTTGTCGATTTCAAAGCCGCTTTCGACAACACGAAGAGAAGTTGCCTTTATGCCGCGATGTCTGAATTTGGTATCCCCGCGGAACTAATACGGCTGTGTAAAATGACGTTGAGCCATACCGCCAGCTCCGAGCCGTTTGATACCAAACGAGGTTTCTGATGTTGGAGAAGATAATAAGAGCCGCAGAACTGAACCGCTCAGGCACAAAACTTTACAAGAGCGTACAATTGCTGGCGTATGCCGACGACATCGATATTATCGGTAAAAACAAGGGATACGTCAGTTCTGCCATCTCGGGATTGGATAGAGAAGCAAAGCGAATGGGTCTGGTGGAGAACGAGGACGAAACGAAGTATCTCCTGTCATCGCACAAACAGTCATAGCATACGCGTCTTGGCACCCACGTCACTGTTGGCAGTTACAAGTTCGAAAAAGTAGACGACATAGTTTGTTTGGAAACCAGAATTATCACCAATAATAATGTCAGCCTTGAAATCCAACGGACAATCACTCTTGCCAACAAGTGCTACTTTGGGCTGAGTAGGCAATTGAGAAGTAAAGTCCTCTCTCGTCGTACAAAGATCACACTCTATAAGTCACTCATCATGCCTGTGCTGGTGTATGGCGCGGAGGCGTGGACAATGGAAGCATCTGATGAGGCGGCTCTTGGAGTTGTCGAGAGAAAGATTCTGCGAAAGATTTACGGACCTTTACGCGTTGGTGATGGCGAATATCGCAGACGATCCAACGATGAGCTTTACAACGATATAGACATAGTGCAGCGAATTAAAATTCAGCGGCTCTGCTGGCTTGGCCATGTCGTTCGAATGGACAGAAACGCTCCTGCTCTGGAAATAATCAACGCGGGCCGCGATGCTGGTAACAGAAGAAGCGGAAGGCCTCCTCTGCGTTGGAAAGACCAGGTGGAGAAGGACTTGGCTTCATTTGGCATTTCCAATTGGCGTCAGTTAGCACAGAAGAGAAATGACTGGCGTGCTGTTTTGGACTCGGCCAAAATCGCTTAGGCGGTTACAGCGCCAATAAAGAAGAAGTGTACTATTAACTTGTTTGACTTGTGTTTAAAGCAACTTTGAATTGTTTTTGCTTTTTTAACAGTGTTAACTTATTCGTTATTTATGTGTTAAAATAAATATAAAACACATTTTTTGTGTTTTAAATGTGTAAAATTCTGGTCACCTTATGTATGGCACGATGAACTGCTTAATCTCAAAGAATGTATTCTTTACTTGCTAGGTCACGCCGAGAAAATACCGAAATTATGCATATGCATACTTTCGTTTTAAAAGCGAAATAATGCATATGAAAAAAAACGAAGTAATGCATACATGCACAGTTTCGGTTGAAAACCGAAATAATGCATATGGCAAAAACCGGAATAAAGCATACATGCACAGTTTCGGTTGAAACTGAAATAATGTCTAAATGCACAGTTTCCATATGCGCAATTTCGGTGCCCCCTAAAACTTTTCTAGAAATTCTAAATAAAAAGCCAAAGCGACAGAGTAAGGTGCGTTTTTTAGAAATGATCTATCATTTTCTGATAGAGAATCATTTTCTGATAGACATTGACAATTTTCGTGTTGATGTATATTACTTTCACCAACCATAAATTTAATAAAGAACGCTGCTTTTAATTCTAAAAGCTTCACCCTCTAACACCTTTTCAAAATGACTATGACACAGTTTGTAATGTCTTTTTAAACAAGACATAACATTGCGACTCAAAACGCGATAGCAGATCACGCATTGCGCACACCCATCCATGTTTTCTATGCAAAAAATGTATTTCCCATTCCTCCCGAAACATTTTATGTGTGTATTATTCGAATAGTTCCGCAGTGAAGTCTCAGTAGCAACTGATTTGATTTGCTTTGCCGAAGAGCTAGCAAAGCATCAGTCAATCGTCAATTAGCGTAAGACGCACGAAGACGATCATATCATACATGTGTCAACGTCGCAGCTGTTGTTTTTTGTTATAGAAAATGCCCACCCATTAATGCGCAAATGAACAATTAAAAAAAAAAGAAGTTTCAAGATCTGAAAGCTTTTTAGCTTACGGTGCTAGAAGTACTAGAAATATAATTTAGCAAAAAAAAGTATACCTTATCCCCAAATGTGGAAACTCCAGCACTGGCTGGTGAGCAAAACTTCCCTGTGGGGAAATCTCTAGTTTTGAACTGGTGCATTTCTAGTACATTTAGAACCACTACTAGGTCGCGATAAATCTCTTTTGCATGCAAACAACTGGCGAATTTAACACAGCGATGTCATAGGAATTGGAAATTGTCCCTCGCTGCATTACCTTTTCTATAGTTCAGAACCAGTCCTAAATTCGACATATGGGATCTAGTTCGCTTTGCACCCGATTTTCTATAGTTCAGAACCAGTTGTAAACGAAAAAAGTAACAAGATGTTTTCTTTTTGGGTTACCATGGTAGCAATTTTTAATTATTTGCAGAGAAATGTATTTTCAGTCTGAAATCAAATTTGTTTGTATGAATGTAAATTAAATTGTGCATTTGAAAATATGTTTACATACCTTTGGCTGTAGCTCAATTTGCAGAGGTGCTGAGTGTTATTGGTTATATTCCAGAAGGTCCCAAAATGTTAAGATGTTAACATAAATTTTAGTTTTGTATTACCAAACTATGAAAAAGCATTTGCGACGTGCAGACTGAAAGCATATTTGAACGAAAAACCCGCCAAGCAAAAATTTATTTAATGTAAAGAGGCCCACCGCTGCATCAATTTTTCACTAGTTTCGACCTAGTTCAAAATTCGTCAGATGAGATCTAGTTCGTTCTGCATCCCTTTTTCTATAGTTTTGAACCAGTTCTAAAGTCGTCATTTTAGATATAGATTTCTAAAATTGTTTTTTAAAAGTACCACATATCGCTGCTTTTGAACTGGTGGCAATCTAGTTACTATCGGACTGGTTCGTTTTTGGCGATAAAGATCTAGTACGGAACTACAAATTTGGTTCACCAGTTCGGAGTTTCCCTACAGGGTTCTCTGCTGCGCACACAAGCGCATGTGTGTGATAGTGTAAGTGCTAGGGTGGCCAGATGCGCTGATTTAATCAGTACCCTGCAAAAAATTGTGCGACTAATCTCTAAAGTCGAGAGTCCAAGATTACTTTTAATCGGGTACGATTGGGCATTAATTAGCCGCAACTAGTCTTATACGGGTACTAATGGAGGTCAATTAGTCTCGACTCATCCCTTATGGGTATAATTGGAGATCAATTCGTCCCCAACTCATCTCTAACGGGTACTATTAACGATTTAATGATATTTACGCACTTAGTCAATGAAATTTCATGTGCGGCGTTGGCACACAGAGAGAGTATTCGCCTAACCAAACTGGGCTACCCGGTTCGAATCTCAGCTGGCGCAAATTTTTATTTTTATTTTTTAAAAGTGACTAGTCGATTTTTATACCCTTTCGGGTATAAAAGTGAACAATTAGTCTCTTCATAGGACAGTTCATTCCATATAAAGAGATCAAAAGTGGTATTAGTCGCATGTTCTTTTGCGATTGCTCCCGGAGTCATCCCGGATTAGTCCCATTTTTTGCAGGGTACAGGGACTGATTTTTTTGTATTGTACTGATTTTTAAGAGCCCGAAATCAGTACGCAAAATCTACTGATTTTTTGAGTTTGTACTGATTTTGTACTGATTTTTACATTTAATAAATACTTTTGTAAATTGGTGTAATTGACATTTGCTTGAGGTGTACATGTTCAAAACAATGGTTTTTGACAACTCATACGTGTGAGCAGATTGAAACCATTATTAAAAAGGTGTCAGCTTGCAATTGTTTCGTTTCCTAGGATTTCGCAAAATAACAAACTGTTTGGATTCAACCCAACCCAACTTCACGATTTGCAGGTTTTACAGGATTTACAGGAAAAGCTGGTTTCGCCATTAATAAATCATATGAAATATGGTGGTGAGTTAATCATATATTAAGTACACTGAGAAGATGACAATAAGAGATAATGTTTTGATTATAATTAAACATCCACTAAGAAATGGGCT
>NW_023461574.1:0-3790 GCF_013731165.1 Rhagoletis pomonella
TTTTTTTTCATATGCATTATTTCGGTTTTAAAACGAAAGTATGCATATGCATAATTTCGGTATTTTCTCATATGCATTATTTCGGCTTTCAACCGAAACTGTGCATGTATGCATTACTTCGGGTTTTTCATATGCATTATTTCGGTTTTCAACCGAAACTGTGCATGCATGCATTATTTCGGTTTTTGTTATATGCATTATTTCGTTTTTCAACCGAAACTGTGCATGTATGCATACCTTCGTCTTTCACATATGCATTATTTCGGATTTCATCCGAAACTGTGCATGTATGCTTTATTTCGTTTTTTGCCATATGCATTATTTCGGTTTTGAACCGAAATTGTGCATGCATGCATTATTTCGGTTTTTGTTATATGCATTATTTCGGTTTTCTAACGAAAGTGTGCATATGGATAATTTCGTTTTTTCTAATATGAATTATTTACTTCTACTTAGTAAGGGTTTTAATCCCTAAGCGCGGCTGAAAGCCGCCTACGCAGAGACAAGTTCTGAGCAAAATTACTTCCGCTCTTCTTTTCCGGCAATACAGAAAGGAGAATTCTACTTAGTAAGGGTTATAATTCCTAAGCGCGGCCGAAGGCCGCCTACGCAGAAAGAAGTTCTGCGCAAAAATACTTCCGGCCCCCTTTTCCGGCAACACAGAAAGGAGAGTTCTACTTAGTAAGGGTTATAATCTCTAAGCGCGGCCGAAGGCCGCCTACGCAGATAGAAGTTCTGCGCAAAAATACTTCCGGCCCCCTTTTCCGGCAACACAGAATGGAGAATTCTACTTAGTAAGGGTTATAATCTCTAAGCGCGGCCGAAGGCCGCCTACGCAGAAAGAAGTTCTACGCAAAAATAATTGCGGCCCCCTTTTCCGGCAACACAGAAAGGAGAATTCTACTTAGTAAGGGTTATAATCTCTAAGCGCGGCCGAAGGCCGCCTACGCAGAAAGAAGTTCTGCGCAAAAATACTTCCGGTCCTCTTTTCCGGCAACACAGAAAGGAGAATTGTACTTAGTAAGGGTTATAATCCCTAAGCGCGGCCGAAGGCCGCCTACGCAGAAAGAAGTTCTGCGCAAAAATACTTCCGGCCCCCTTTTCCGGCAACACAGAAAGGGGAATTCTACTTAGTAAGGGTTATAATCTCTAAGCGCGGCCGAAGGCCGCCTACGCAGAAAGAAGTTCTGCGCAAAAATACTTCCGGCCCCCTTTTTCGGCAACACAGAAAGGAGAATTCTACTTAGTAAGGGTTATAATCCCTAAGCGCGGCCGAAGGCCGCCTACGCAGAGAGAACTTCTGCGCAACAATACTTCCGCCCTTCTTTTCCGGCAACACAGAAAGGAGAATTGTACTTAGTAAGGGTTATAATCCCTAAGCGCGGGCGAAGGCCGCCTACGCAGAAAGAAGTTCTGCGCAAAAATACTTCCGGCCCCCTTTTTTGGCAACACAGAAAGGAGAATTCTACTTGGTAAGGGTTATAATCGCTAAGCGCGGCCGAAGGCCGCCTACGCAGTAAAAAGTTCTGCGCAAAAATACTTCCGCCCTGCTTTTCCGGCAACACAGAAAGGATATAATCCCTAAGCGCGGCCGCAGGCCGCCTACTCAGAAAGAAGTTCGTTTTCATGTATGCACAATTTCGGTTTTGGTCATATGCATTACTTCGGTTTTGAGTCGAAACTGTGCATGAATGCATTACTTCGGTTTTTGTCATATGCATTATTTCGGTTTTGAACCGAAACTGTGCATGTATGCATTACTTCGTTTTTCTCATATGCGTTATTTCGGTTTTCAAACGAAAGTGTGCATGTATGCATTACTTCGGGTTTTTCATATGCATTATTTCGGTTTTCAACCGGATCTGTGCATATATGCATTATTTCGGTTTTTTTCATATGCATTATTTCGGTTTTCAAACGAAAGAGTGCATATCCATATTTTCCGTTTTTCTAATATGCATTATTGCGGTTTTCAACCGAAACTGTGCATATATGCATTATTTCGGTTTTTTCATATGCATTATTTCGGTTTTTTCATATGCATTATTTCGGTTTTCAACCGAAACTGTGCATATATGCATTATTTCGGTTTTTTTCGTATGCATTATTTCGGTTTTTATACCCGAGCGCACTTGTGCACAAGGGTATTATAACTTTGTTCACATAACGGTTGTTTGTAACAGGCAAAACGAATCGAGATAGATATAGACAAATGTATACATAAATGATCAGGATGAAAAGAGAAATCGATTAAGCGGTGACTGTCTGTCCGTCCGTCCGTCCGTCCGTCCGTCCGTCCGTCCGTCCGTCTGTCCGTCTGTGCACACGATAACTCGAGTAAAAATTGAGATATCTTAACGAAACTTGGTATGTGCTCTTCTTTCGGGCGTAGGACGGATGGTATTGAAAGTGGGCAAAATCGGACAATAACCACGCCTACCTCCCATATAACGGTAGTTTTCAGAGATACAAAAACTGCGATATTTTAGTAACTACTGAAGATAATTCACTCAAAATTGATATTTATAATAAATTTTAGACGAAAAATAAGAATATTAACATTTTTTTGAAAATGGGCGTAGCCACGCCCACTTATGGTTACATGTGTATATCTTTGTAACCCCTGCATCAATTTATTCCAAACTTTGCACAGTTGTTGGCCTTAATACAGCATACTAAATGGCCGAAAATTTTAAAAATCGGATAATAACCACGCCCACTTCCCATATAACGGTAATTTCCAGAAATACGAAAACTGCGATAGTTTCGTAACTACTGAAGATAATTGACTCAAAATTGATATTTATAATAAATTCTAGACGAAATATAAGAATATTAAAATTTTTTTGAAAAGGGGCGTAGCCACGCCCACTTATGGTTACATGGGTATATCTTGGTAACCGCTGCATCAATTTATTCCAAACTTTGCACAGTTGTTGGCCTTAATACATCATACTAAATGGCCGAAAATTTAAAAAATTGGACAATAACCACGCCCACTTCCCATATAACGGTAATTTTCAGAAATACGAATACTGCGATATTTTAGTAACTACTGAAGATTATTCACTCAAAATTGATATTTACATTAAGTTTTAGACGAAAAATAAGAATATTTTAAATTTTTGGAAAATGGGCGTAGCCACGCCCAGTTATGTTTACATGTGTATATCTTGGTAACCGCTGCACCAATTTCTTCCGAACTTGGCACAGTTGTTAACCTTGGTATAACATACGAAATGGCCGAAAATTTTTAAAATAGGACAATAATCCCATATAACGGTAATTTAGAGAAATACGAAATCTTCGATAAATCAGTAATTATTGAAGCTAATTTATTCAAAATTGATGCTTGCAACAATTCGTTACCAAGAAATACGTTTAGGATACAATTTTGAAAAATGGGCGTGGCACCGCCCACTTATGATCACATATATGTATCTCGGTAACCGTTCTACCAATTTGTACCAAACTCGGTGTGGTTATTGTACTTGCCACATAGAAGAAAAACGTTGAAACTTATTGAAATCGAACTAAAATTACGGCCGCTTTTCATATAACAGTAAATTTCAGATATGCTTGAAACTTCAATATTTCGAAATTTAAGGACGCCAATTTACTCAAAATGGATACACCTCGGTTTACCATGTAGCGGTAGCTTTCGGAAAGGTGAAAAACATATATTTAATACTTGCGCCGGGTATTTAATGTTCGGCTCCGCCCGAACTTAGACTTTTTTACTTGTTTTTATATGCATTATTTCGTATGCACAGTTTCCATATGCACAATT
>NW_023461574.1:3890-24809 GCF_013731165.1 Rhagoletis pomonella
AATTATTTACTTCTACTTAGTAAGGGTTTTAATCCCTAAGCGCGGCTGAAAGCCGCCTACGCAGAGAAAAGTAGTGCGCAAAAATACGTCCGCCCTTCTTTTCCGGCAATACAGAAAGGAGAATTCTACTTAGTAAGGGTTATAATCCCTAAGCGCGGCCGAAGGCCGCCTACGCAGAGAGAAGTTCTGCGCAAAAATACTTCCGCCCTTATTTTCCGGCAACACAGAAAGCAGAATTCTACTTAGTAAGGGTTATAATCCATAAGCGCGGCCGAAGGCCGCCTACGCAGAAAGAAGTTCTGCACAAAAAGACTTCCGGCCCCCTTTTCCGGCAACACAGAAAGGAGAATTCTACTTAGTAAGGGTTATAATCCCTAAGCGCGGCCGAAGGCCGGCTACTCAGAAAGAAGTTCGTTTTCATGTATGCACTATTTCGGTTTTTGTCATATGCATTACTTCGGTTTTGAGTCGAAACTGTGCATGTATGCATTAATTCGGTTTTTGTCATATGCATTATTTCGGGTTTGAACCGAAACTGTGCATGTATGCATTACTTCGTTTTTCTCATATGCGTTATTTCGGTTTTCAAACGAAAGTGTGCATGTATGCATTATTTCGGGTTTTTCATATGCATTATTTCGGTTTTCAACCGAAACTGTGCATATATGCATTATTTCGGTTTTTTTCATATGCATTATTTCGGTTTTCAAACGAAAGAGTGCATATGCATAAGTTCGGTTTTTCTAATATGCATTATTGCGGTTTTCAACCGAAACTGTGCATATATGCATTATTTCGGTTTTTTTCATATGCATTATTTCGGTTTTTTTCATATGCATTATTTCGGTTTTCAACCGAAACTGTGCATATATGCATTATTTCGGTTTTTTTCGTATGCATTATTTCGGTTTTTTTCATATGCATTATTTCGTATGCACAGTTTCCAAATGCACAATTTCAGGGTGCCCCGCAGTATGCTTGTATCATTGATTTGTTAGTTTAGGGTTGTAATATTTCTTCGCTATTCCCAGAACGATGTTGTTGTTATTGGTAGATATTGACGTTGTTGTCGTTTGGCTCAGTAACTCACTGCAGTCCCTAAACTGGCGCGTCAAGCGCCAAATAAATGTCAAAAATCCTCACACAACTCTATGAAGCATCCCATACCAATGCAGCGCCAGCGCCGAGCAAATAGAATTTAAATTTTTTACAGGGCGTTGTGTGTTGAAGTTGGATGCAGAAGACGGAAAGAAAGGGATATGCCAAAAAAGTGAAAGAGGAAACGAGAATAAAAACTAGAAGAAATGAGAAAACATCACAAAAGACGCCGCGTTAATTTGAGTATAGCCCGCGCTGGCACTCGTTGGTATCTGAAAACTCAATGCTAAACGCTCCAATTTAGGGACGCCAGTTAAATTTGTTGAGCACCTGTGCTTCAAAGTACGCTCGGCCTAGTCTGATGCATCCTCCGGACAAAGCTTCCGTAGTTTTCTGCGGACTCTGCGTGGCTTACAAGCGTACATAGTTTGTAACTAATGGTTATCATTGGCTACAGTACTTATCCACTATTAACCAATAAATATTTTTTTTTTATACATATATGCAAACATCCTGGCCTCCCCTCGCACAGAGCAATTGAAAGTGATTTGCTTATGCGAAATATAAGGAAAATCGGATCATAAATAACAATTTTACAGGACTCCAGGGCCTCCTTCCAGTATCAGCTATAGTCTAAACGCATTAAGGTATGCATATAAGTAAAGAAAGAAAATGTTACCAAATTCTAAAGCTCCCTTTTTCGTGATTCTGACCGTTCATGTACTTCTTCAAATCATTATAGCTCGGTTTCCGCTCATCGTAGAAAATTCATTTTCACTTCATTTTAAAGCTAAAGGAACGGGCTTAATGTTTCTTTATGTAAGATGCTCCTGATTGTTATAAACCTAGTTTAGTTATAAATAGTTGAATTAGTTGAATCGAAGTTGATTTATATACAAAAGCCCAGTAAATTTGGGATTTATTATCATCCCATCGCAATCTCTTTATTGTTTTGTTCTATATAAAAACCATATGTGAAAAATGGAGGTTGATCAAGAACTATTTTTAAAATATTTTTTTTTGTGATAAAATTTAAATTTTATTGTGAATTTTGGTAGAGTATCTATTTGCTCACCAATGCTTCGCAATTTTTTTTTGGATGAGAAAATCTTTTTGCAAATAAGAATTCAAACATTTTTCTACAAGCTACAGAATATGAAAGGCTAACCGGATCATAGACTTTTATTGGATTTTCAAAAACATCAATAACATTGTCTTAGATTAAGTAGTGTTAGATATATGAGCGATAGATAGCAGGAGTACTTTCGAAAATTGCTTTATTCATTTTGGAGCAGTGCGGGAAATATTTCTCAGTAAGTTTGTAAAACCACGTGGGTTGTATAAATTTCATTTCCTATTCCGATTATTTGAGTATGGAGATTTTCATCTTTCTTATTTGCTTGGACCATTGGGCTTTTAAAACCCGGTTAAAATATGATTTAAAAACAAACAACTAATACAAAGTCGGCTGCGTTTGAGAGGTCGGCAAACGGCATTAAGATGATGTCCCGGAAAGAGCCGTTGCTTGTAAAAAACATAATATAATTTTGTACAATACAACGTTGTAGTACTAGAGATGGGCGCGGGATAGCGGGACCCACGGTACTGATTTAAAAATGGCCGGGATGGGCGGTATCGGGAAGATCTGTAAAATGATGACGGGCGGGACGGGACCAAAATCCTCTCCCAACACTCCCGATAAAACCGCAACCCCCGCAAATTCACAAAATCTTCCTTAAAAACGGTGTTTGAAATATGCACTTTTAATGTTTTATTGAGACGAAAACGAACAGCGAAGCAAAACAAAATAATCGAACGATGCCAGATATTTCATTATTATTTCTATTACTTAAAATTAATTTGAAAGACATGAACATTTTTGTCAACCTTCGATCGGTTTGCAAACCAGCCACACACGTTGCAATCCCAACCGATCGTTTCAATTTAGAGATAGATTTCGGGACCCACGGGATCCGGGGTATAATTCTGAAGAACGTCGGGATAGGTGGGTTCGGGACTTAAAAATCGAATTTCGGGATGGACAGGATCGGGATTAAATATTTAGTTCCGTGTCCATCTATAGTATGTACATCTCATATATATGTTTATCTTATAATAATACGTTTTGGAAAACAAATTAAAAAAAAAATGGTTCACTCTCACAAAATACAACGGCTCATCGTAAAAAAAAAATGGTTTAAGAATACATAGTTCTTGAAAACACTCATATTTTTAAAAATCTCTACGAAGAGTAGAATCCGAGATATAACGAAAAAATCCAAACTTTGACAGATCATATCTTCGAAGAAAAAAAAAAGAAACCAAAAAATCCTCGAATACGTCTAAGCTTATTTCATGTATAGAACCCATAAAAAAATTTGCAGCAAATCGGAGATATGACATAATTTTTTTACGAAAAAAGAATGCCTCATATAAAATATTTAATTTATGCAGTTTCTTTGTAATATCCTTCCTTAATGGAACTATTGCAATCACATGCATTCCGTTCAGTCTGTGAGCTTTGCTGACTAAATATGTATTAGACAACATTATTCAAAAAAACCCTTCTCGCATACAACTAATTGTACAATGCAGAGAAAGCGTTTATTAAAGATGGCTTACAAGTAAAATGTACAAATAACCTGAGAAACACTACTCAGCATTTCATTTCATGTAGCAAGCATAAATTTTCGTACGTATGCAGAAATTGCAACGCCGGCGTGCAAATGTCTCAACGTAGAAAAAGGCTAAATTATTTACCGCATACATACATACAGTATTGGCCAATACAATAGCACCCCCATTTCAAAGTGATATTGTTTGCCACTCATGTTTATTTATTTATTTTTAAGAATTTTCAATTAAAATACAGTTCATTCTCTCACAAAACTCCCATAAACTCACGCTTAAAACTTTTTAAAAGAACGCAAAAAAGTGCAACAAATTTTCACCCAAATTTCAAACTTTTTTCTCAGAAGCGGTAGAATTTTTTTGAATAAACAGTTTTATAGCCCATTCAATTTTAGTCTAATAATGTGCAAGTTTCAAGTGGCTAAAAATTACCGTTGATTTTTTAGAATTTTTTTCGCCGAGGATGTTGCGGGTTACTGCCATATAAAAATAAATTGTGTTTAGTCCATATATGGAAGCAAACGAGACAAAAAAAAATCTAAAAAATCAACGGTAATCTTTAGCGACTTGAAACTTGCAAGTGGCAAACAATATTGCTTTGAAAGGGGGGTGCTATAGATATGTCCAATACTGTATGTACACCTACGAATGAACTTGCATGACACTGCAAATAACTACGTATAAATGTATGTATGTCCATATATATATATATATATATATATATGTATGTATATAAATGTCCTAACGCCTGACACCTAACATTGCATTGGAATGCACAAACAGGCAATCGTCGGTATGAATGAGCATAAACAAAGTGGTAAAAGTGGCGCTAAGAGAAATATGTGGCAAATGAAAAGTGTGTCAAGTGCCGCCAAACAAAAGTCAGCGGTTACAAAAAGGACTCACAGGATATGACACGTTGTAGTACGCGAGTAGATGATGAGGGGAAGTGCATACAATGGCAAGTGTTGAGGCGCACAGGTGTCATTCCATTCTACATATATTGCCTTTTGCTCTTTTATTTTATTTGCGCGCCAGTGCATTCGCTGTGTTCGCATAGTGAGTTCCAACAATGCTCAACTTTGTTGTTGGTGGTTCCCAACTCCTCACTCACTATCTGCATGTCAGCTTTTTAACCGATTTGCTTATTCCGCAGAGTTGTGTTTAAATGCTTCTTTGTCCATATGTGTGTAATACCATGCAATGTACTCGCGGTGCTGCGGCCTAGTATGGCTCCATAATTTGTGTAAGGCGGAAAACAAATGCCATATAGAATGTTGTGAATTCGCACCAACTCCTTCAGCACATTCATTTGAAAGTTTTTTGTTTTTTTATGGACTACTCGCACCTTGCTAAGCAAGCAGAGTGCGATCAAAAACAAAAAAAAAGGTTGAATGGTATTACTATTCATACGGTACTTCAAAATCTCCATTTCTCATATATGTATGTATGTACATGTAAAAACGTTTCGGGTGTCACATACGAACGAGGTGAAATGTGGATTTTTGCTGAAAATATTGTTGTTTTTCACAAAATTTCCATTAAAAAGGGCCTCAAGCTCAATAAAATTGTTGAATATAAATGTTATAAGACCATAAACAAATTAAAAAATCATAGTTAATTAAAAGGGATTTTTCAATACCTATTTGTCCCTGTGAACCAAAAAACTTGATTTTTTTTCAATTCTACGGATATTTTTTAATCTGTTTTTCATATTGTTATTCTAAATATGTACATAGAACTGAATTGTTTAAATAATTTTTTACAGAGAGAAAAAACTAAAAACGGAATTTTACTATAAATGGCTGAGGTTTTTGAGATAAATTTCCATAAGAAATTTCACATACTTCCAGAGATTTGCACATATTTGGGTGGGACAACGGAACCACTTCCAATAACTTTAACTTTTCTCTATCTCAATTTTTCTTGAGATATGCGTTATTAAAGTTTCAGTATATAAAGGAGGCGCCGCTCCCCCTTTTCCAATAACCCCAATTTTCTACCATGTGTTTGGCATTGATTTTATATATCTCGATTCCAATAGGTAGTATGGAATAGATATTTCTGAACAGGTGGTATGAAAAATCTGTTGGCGGACGAAAATATTTACTTTCGAATCACATACATAGTAACCGCCCAGTTTATTATCCCACGATATATATTTATTATTTTAACATTCTGTAGCTTGAAAACCCATATTTTGATATAGAATGTTTTCTCGTTTATATTCAATGAAAGGCAAATTTGCTTAGTCCCAAACAGTCCCAACAAAAATCCCAAAATAAGAAATATCTTAATAAAGATCGAGTTCTTCTTATTCGTATGGAGTTTTGCTTTACCTTAAACACGCAAAGTGTTTTATTAGTAGAAAGTGAAGGCTGCATTTCGAATAAAAAGGTAGTGGAAAATGCTACTCATACGCCATGTTGGAGTATTTGCGAGTACGCGGCCATGTACGATCTGGCGTATGAGTAACATTATTTCCTGCCCCTTTTTCATATAAAAAATTTGCACATTTTCATTTTACCATTGACAAATTATTTATTTATCCATCGCTTTTCATCGTAAGTAGCTTGATTTTTTTGCCAAGGAACAGGCCTTAATACTCGTGTACTTTAAAAAAGAAAAAAAATCGGTTTTTTTTTTTTAACTTTTTTCTTGTTGATGTTTGAATTTTTTTTTTCATAAAAATTAAAATATCTTGGGAAAATTATTTTATCTTAAAAAACTGGTATTTATGTATATAGATGCGTATTGTAAGTGTTCAATTAAAAATATTCCTAGCCAGGAAACACGTTAAATTTTATGCAAAATAGATTTCGTACATTAAATTTATGGGTGAAGGTCGTTTCCTATTCGGATCGTCTACTGTAGGTTTGGTTTCTCTAATATAAAGATTCACACACATAGCTAGTAAGCGGCTGCAATGTGGCTTGAAAAATTTAGTTTTAGCTGCAACCGCCGAAGCTTTCCTTTTTTACGCGTACTGGCCATTTTAATACGTAAATGAATGTCTATGCTTTTTATGTGCAAACTAAACAAACTGTGCAATAAATTCTACCACGCATACGAGTATATGGATGAATGTGCGAAGATATGCTGCTCACTTCCGTTACTTCCGCTTGGCAGTTTTCGGTAAGTAAGTAAACATCCTTGCGGGAAAAAGTAAACAATGGATTTGAATTAGATTTGTTTTAAAAGTATATTATTTTTGGTAGTGACGATTCCAAGCAATTGGATGGACAAATATTATTTCTGCCTCGAGATGAGTTTTAATTTATGGAAGTGGAATAAAAGCATGAATTGTGTGACTTTATTTATTGATTACTGCTCTTTAAATATCGTGGATTATGGATACATATTAAGGTAAGAAACTCTTAATTTTTCATTAATATTTTTACACTGTTAGAAAAGTAGTTGTATTTAATTTACCGAAATCAAACAAGTTTCCTATGAAAAATGTTCGATATTATTAAAATGAACTAAGGTGGTGGCGTATACGTAACTTGCATAGGATATATGAACACGCATATGTATGTATGTATGTATGTATGTATGTAGATGTATTTTGTATGTAGCCATGTGGACGTAGCTCGCTAAAGTATACAACAAATATTAAAGGGCCGTCACACTCATAAACTTATTCAATAATTGTTTTAGTATAACATATTGTAAAACGACGCTATCAAGTACACAGATACATAGGCACCTATTAACTTCGATATTTTCACGCAAAATTGTAGAAGAAAATTCTGGAGTTCCAAATTGATATCCAACATAAGATTATTTTCTGAGAAAGGCGCTGGAAACTTACATAATTATAGCTTTGTGTACTTACAGCTGCATGTGTTGCACATTTTCATAAGTTTATATGCATACATATTGTACGTAAGTATATATGTATTTATGTACATGCAAATACGTATGTTTGTACACACACATATATACATACATATACATACGTAAAGTGCAAGTTTCTCTATGTGTACATTAATACAATATGATGCACAATTGCCCTGTTAACCCAAACCCCAGCGCTGGACCGACAACAATGTAACTTAAGGTGTCATTGCTGAGCGACTGAAAGTCCACTGCACCGCAACGTCAATGTTTACTTTCAAAGTTTTTCACACATTTCAAATGGAAGATGTTTAATTTCCCAAAAGAGCTTGTCTAAAAACTTTGCACATTCCAGTATTTTACAAACAATGATGCGCTCACGTCTTCTTGAATACGAAGAATGGCAGCGCACACCGCCGATGTCAAAAATGAGGAAGTTGAGCAAAGACGAGCTGGGCGCAGACATAAGAAATTCAATGAATATGAATATGTATGTAAGTGGAAACATAAAATACTGGCATACCAAAGTATGCACGGCGTCACGCACATGAGGGTGGTACTATAACTCATAGGAAAATCTAGCTTTTTAGAATTTTCATTCTGCCACCCCCAGAACTGAAGAATATCGAACGTATGGTCTTAGTCAAATTTTAAAGTTTATTACAATTTTATGTTTATGTTTATTTTTGAAAAAAAGTCACGTTGATTTGGAAATGTAATGATGCTAATTATCAAGATATGGGAAATTGAAATTCTTTTCGGACTAGTGCATACACATATGTAGCTTTTCAAGGCATCGGTTAAAGTCGAATGATTTTAGTGTTTCTGAAATTAAACTAAAACGCCTTCATATTCACTGCCTCTTTATGGAAAACGTTTTATTTGTATCGATTTTGTTCTAAACTATTATTAAGAGTGTTGCCTTTTAATCAATTAGAAACGATAATTGTTTTCCTTGGGGTGGTAGTTAACTTAATATAAGTTAGTTATATACTAAGGCTTCTACACATTTTCTTTATTTAAACTTTGCTAATAACGATACGATTTTCGTAACCACCTAACAAACATTTAGCTATAATAGAGAACGCGGCATACTTTTAGGAGTTTTGCAAAATATGAACTATTATAAACATTAAAATTCGCCTAAAATATACTCAGGAGTTCCCGCAGGATCGAAAACAGTGAAGAAGTGCATACAAAATAACGGATTAATAAATTTGCATTTTATGTTTTTTTTTGCGTTTTTTTGCGTTAAATCGTTTAAAATTATCGGATTCGTTTGCGAATATATATATATATCAATTACATATTTCTTCTAACGAGCTTGACATATCTATATGGTAAATAAAGAAAAAAATTGGACAAATCGAATCAAATATGCATATTTACTAAACTAATAAATTTTCCATAATTTTTCCTAGCATCTTAAAATAGTTTTTATTTATCTTATATCACCCAAAAGCAATCCTTTTGCTAAATGCTCCAACCTTATAAAATTATATAAAATCAATTGAGTCTTTTAAAGCTCATAAAAACGTCTCAAAAGAACGAGTAGAAATTTTCTCGTTTTTGGAACGCAGACAAACACCAAATTCGGATTGTTAGAGGTTCTGGGATTCCGAGATCCCGGACACTGTTCCATGTCCCGAAATCCCGGGATTACAGCTCCGGGTACCGAGATTTTTACTGATTTATTTACAGAATGAAAGAGATGTTGAAAACCAAAAAAAAATAATTTATTTGACTTGAAACACGAGAAATACAGAACACTAAAATTTAGATTCAAAGTGAACTTGAGTCATTTGCGCTTGGAAGTGAATTTCAGGAACTGCCTGAATAACTGTACTTGTTCAAATATTTTGTGCAAGAACTGTGTAATAACGAAAAATGTGGTAGCAATTCAAAACACAAGTTTTTACAGTGTGGCAGAATTGTTCCTCATTTTACTTTGTTGGCCTTTTTTGGAAAAGGATTTCTGTAAATATGAGTAAATGTTTTTGACAAGTAATATATTTATATTTTGGAATGAAAATTATTTAAACATCAAATTACATACTCTTTTACTAAGGAGCATTATGCGCCCCTAAGACCAAATGTGTTGACAATGAATCTGTGTGGTTTGAAAAAGGCGAACCTACTGTAAAATGCAAAAAGTTATTATGAAGCCGAAATCCCGAAAAATTTCGGGATGCCGGTATTAGAATTTTTACCACCCGAAATCCCGGGATTGTTAAAATGCTTCGGGATTGAATGCCCCAACACATATGTATGTACGTATGTCCATGTATGTGTGGTTTGCAATCATTTCATAATAAGTCAAAAGTGGTACAATATTCTGGCAATATTTTGCTTATGATTGTATGTATGTACATGAATATATTTGTCAGTGGTATTAATCCCAGCAAACGAAAGAGTAAGCCAAAGGTTGGCAAAGATTTACATATCGCCGTTTAAAGTACAAAACCGCGTATCAACAAAATGCAAAACCACGTATGTGAATTATATAAATTATTTTCTAGAGCGTAAAAACACTCATATTTCAAAATGGTTTACTTTTTTATAAAGCAATCGCATTTCTGGCCATTATATTTCAAGTCGAATGGATAATGGATTGGATTGAGCCAAGAGCTTGTGTGAGCAAATCCAATTTTTTGCAGCCAATGTCAGTTACGCGGTTTTGCAGAACGACGATACGCGGTTTTGTACTTTAAACTGCTGAGTTTAATAGAAAAAATAAGATTTTACCATAAGGTAAAGCAACAACCATATTAAGACTATATAAAACTCGGTCTGATAAGCACTCCGGGTTCGAGATTTTGATTTACCTAAATTGTTATTAAAACCCTCAGAATAGGTCCATTTGTGTATACATAAAGTGGTTCGATGAGTATTTGGCTGGGAATGTAGGCTTTAGCTTTGGCTCCATTTAAATTAATATACATATTACTTGCAAATCCGACAGACGTCTAAAAGTACCTACGTACTGGAAATAGCATTACTGGAAATTTTAATTTGAAATTTATTTTGGCAAAAATTTCAACCTTTGCGCTCGATTGTTAAGTTAACAGCGGCATACATAAACAATTATGGACGTTGTTTCTTTTTGAAGTCAATTTTAAAATGTATATCGCTTGCTTAGAGTGAAAAGCTGCTAAGTCCACTTTTTACGAAAACCCATATTTTGATATAAAAACAAGGGATGTTAAAAATACATCGTTTTGAAAAGGATTAAGTTACTAGCTTTATTTTTTCTCGTTTATATTCAATGAAAAGAAAATTTGCTGAGTCCAAAAGAGGCATCGAAAATCCGACAAAACCAAAATAATACGAAATATTTTAATAAAGATCCAATCCTTCTGATTCGTATGGTGTTTTCCTTTCTTTAAAAAACGCAAAATTTTGTATTCAAAGATTTGCAAAATATTTGAAGCTAATAGCTATAAGAAGTTTTTTTCCTCTTCTGTAAAATATTTAAATTGTGACTTAGCAACTTTATGCGCTTTAAACACAATTTTTTCTCTCAATCGACTTGAGGAAACGGCCCTTGTAAAAACGTATGAGATGGAAAATGTTGCGCAGATGTCAGACAGAAGGTCCAGGAAAGTCCACTTAGACCTGATCTTCGCCACCGGCCACAAGGGCTTTGTTGTTTACAAGCCGCATTATTGGTGTACTCAGCTCGTCTGGTAGATGGAACGTGAGTTTCATGTATTGGTCTACTTCCATTAAAAAACATTGAGATTGTTTGCACACATTTCAAACGTTCCCCGAATGCGTGTTAACAGAAAGTCCTTTGAAAAAATCCTGACGTCAAAGTGAAAAACTAAAAACGCAGTTTTACTATATTTGGCCCATAGTTTTGTGAGTGTATTGATTTTTTCGTGTGATTTGAAATTTGTTTGCTTTTGTCGCACGGTGCTATCAATGAATATAAGTGTCTTCAATATATCCAAAATAAATTACTTACGAAAAGTAACAAAAATTCTTCTGTTTAATTTTCTTTTATTTCTTTTCTAACAATCTTTTGGTGCATAGGGTTAACTTAAAGGCTTACTTAGATGTTCGCAAATGCATACAAAACTTACGAAGTGCGTACAAGTCCATGTATGCATGTATGTACATAAATGCATACATACGGGCGTGCGTATGAACGAACACATTTGTATATATGTATGTGGTTTATGGTAACATCTTGTTCAATTTATTATCATTCCTCGGCTGCCTAAATAGCCCACATATCCTCATCATTCCTTATAAAAGTGGCACATATCTACTAGAGGGCTGCATGAATTCATCCAAAACAGCTTATGAATTATTCATATACAAAACGAATGAATGATTTTGGCTTAAAATTTTTTTGAATTTGAGTGAATACCTGTTGTGATATATGTGTCGACATTACAATATTCAAACAAAGTGAAAATAAATTGAATTGAAATAAATGACAATTTTTTTTATGAATATTCAAAAATATTGTTTCTGTGCACATATGTACAAACATACATATGTATGTATGTATGTATTGCTGCGCTCCTATTACAATACGAACAAATTTGTTTGTAGAAAAAAACTTTAACCGAAATGAGTTTCAATGATTGACTGTTTTCCATTCATTCATTCACATGCTTCCATTTGAAGGTAGAAAATTTAAAACAAAATGTATATTCATAACTTACAAAATTCGAAACGCTGAGTGTTTTGTATGTGAAGTAAAATATTCAAATCTAATGTACTCTGTTTGGCTAGAAGTTTGAATGAATTCATGCAGCCCTCTAATATCTACTCGACATGTAGGTAGTCATGAATGTGCTTTGAGCACTACGCAACACTTTGTACATTAATAGTTCGTATTTTGCTTGAATTTTAGTGATGCAGTGATGCTGGTAGTAGTCGGTGTTTGAAATACTTCTTAGCCATGTAGGCTGAATGCAGCAATAAATTCAACAGTCAAAATTATTTATTCGCGAGGCAAGTGGTACCCAGTTCACTTGCTCGATCAGCATTGTAGTTAGGATTAAATATTTACAAAAAGTTAAAGGATAAATTTAAATTAATTTCGCACAGCATTGCTATAGGTTAGTTAGTTAGTTTGCCAATTCCTGGTTATAACAGAGCAAGAGACACCACCATCTGAAAGATTGTTTGTGGCCAAGATATTTTCGGTTTCCCTCATAAATCCTAAAATGGCCTGGGTGGGCGAATTCTTTATATTATATTATTCAATATTTGCCTGTCCAAAGCCGTACAATGGCAGAGAATATACTCTGAAGTTTCATCATCTTCAGGGCAGATCCGGCGTGTATGCGCTGAGTTCACAAAAGATCGAAAAATATATGCCAAATAAGTATGCTGTTTCAGGCTCATTGAATAGGTTTTTAAGATATGTTGGCAAAATTATTCTGTGTTCCGTACTCGGCTGCCACAAATATGGTCACCGTACCTATAGTTTACAAAGAAACAAAAAAAAAAATTGGTAGTTTAAAACTACCAATTGTGCTATACAAAAACCTGATTCCAAATTTGCAATTGAATTTCACATCACTTGCTGCGTAGTTTCTACAGTTTCATATGTGATTGCAGATGCAGTTGCACGTAACATTTCTGCTTCATCAGTTACACGCTTTGAATAATTGAAGGAAATTTGCTCAACTTAATGGTTTTAATTCGCAGAAGCTATTTGATGTGTTCGCATGCCTGCTGCCATATTTCAATAAAAGTGTGTATGTATGTACATAGATAAGTATGCAAACAGACTAACCATACCGACCTGCATTTGCGGATATTCATAGTTTTATTTACGAGAACATAAATAGTAGCAAGTTGCACAGAAGTAAAAATTTAAATATTATTGTGCAGGTTGTATAAACATAAATAGATACAAATGTAAAAATATTTATGTTTAAACATTTTAGTTCTTACTAAATAGAATGGATACTTATAAGAAGTTATAAACGAAGTGGCTGTGAGTAAAAGCACATATAGCAACAAAATAATGGTTGCTATATACATACTCCCTAAAAAGTGTATGTGAAGCTACTACTGAAAAGCTGGAACCCCAACCGTTATGATTTTTATTATAAGAATCACAACACTGTAGGGACGCTAAAATGGGTAATTGCCGCAAGATATTTTAGTTTTGTGTTTGCATTGTGAATGAAAAAAATTCAAACTTTACATGGAAAATGTTACTCATACGCCATGTAGGAGTATGTATGAGTACGACCATGTTTGATTTGGCGTATCAGTAACACATCATTCAAAAGTTGTTTATTTATTAGTCGATTTTCATTGTTAGTAGCTTGATTTTTTGGCAAAAGAAAAGGCTTTAATACAAATGAAAAAAAAAAACTACAAAAAATATGATATTTTTTATCTTTCCTAGGAATTATTGGAAACCTGATTAATTAATGACATATTAATTAATAATGATCTATTTAATTTTATTTATCAGAAAACTGATTAATGCTAACCTGGTTAATCAGAATCCTGAATAATGGATGCTATACTTTTATATATATATATGTACATTAAAGTGCTCCAAAAATGTATGTGAAAAAATAAGGTCGGATTTTTAATGCCGCCACCCCCTAGGATTATTCTATACTGAAAAAAATATAATAATAATAATATAATAGATTGGCGCTTACACATATGTATGTTAGTGCTTAGCCGAGCTTCTCCTCCGATTTGTGGCGTGCGCCTTGATGTTGTCACACAAAGCGGAGCGATCTACAATTTTACGCCGACTCCGAACGGCGATTGTATTTTTATGAGAAACGGTTTTTCATGGCAGAAATACACTCGGACGCTGTTAAGAAAAAATCTTTTTTCTATTTTTTTGCGATGTTGCTTTGACCAGGGTTTGAACCCAGCGCACTGCCTACCACTACACCACAGCGGCCGACAAAAATATACCCTTTTTTTTATTTTGAATTAAAAAAAATGTAGGGAGTGCTTACAGTTTTCCATGTATTTTATATGCGGAAAAAAACAACTTTTCGTAGAAATAGTGTAAAGTTCTAGAAAATCAATATTTTTGCTTATCTTCAGGAGATTCCCAGTAATAATACCGAATTGTTTTTTTTAACCATTTTTATGGTAACTATATTTATAGGTCCTCCAAGACTCCCAGGAAATGCAATGGGGGTACCAATAAAAAATCTTTAATATTAAAAAGTGGTTCAATAAACAATTGGATATTAATGTTGGAAGTATCCTGAAGAGAACCACAGTTTACCGAACAAAAAATATTGAAATAAATACTTTGAGCACTGTCTAAAAATTGCTTGATTTCAAAATAAAAAATAACGGTATATTTTTTTTCGTTCAGAACAAACCTAGAAAAAAAAAAATTCCGACTTTATTGTTTTTGACCTCTCTAATGTACATAGAAAAAAAATTTACACATGCAGACTTGTATATTTTTTTATTTTTGTTAATGAGAAAAATACTGTATATTATAAAAAAAAAATCATTTCCTTGGAAAGCAAACTCGAAAGATATGAGAAAAGTTACTCAGATTTATGAGTAAACAGTAATTAGGTACTCCATACCTAAGTAATCAAAATCTGATTAATCACGTTTTTTGATTAAACAGGATTATGTTTAATTAAAAAATTAGTTAATAGATTTTTGTCATTTCAAAATTCTACAGTGTAATATAATCGTTATTTTGTGATTTTTATGATCATCTGGATTCGTTATTTCGCTCGATCAGAAATAATTATTATTCTTAGATTTTAAATTTTTTCTATAATTTTTAATAAAGACTGCATTCTTATAACCGATTTAAATTCTTTATGATCTAAAAAACTAAATCTAATATAAAAATTAAAAATCATAAAATAACGATTAAAAGTGATCGTAGAAATAAAAATCAAAGAGTTACGATTATTTTGGTCAAAAAATAAAAAATCCTAAAATTATTTTAAAAATCCAATCCAATAACGTTGATTTTTGACAGAAATGACCGGAATAACGATTAAAAATGTTTATGAAAACAAAAATTCTAGAATAACGATTATTTTTGGGATTAAAAAATATCAAAAAAAAAAATCACAGAAAACCGCTTGGAAATGGTCGTAAAATTATGAGTAAAAAAACTAATGACTATGCAATGTTTTTAAAATAAAAATTCTTCATAATAACGAATTGTTTATTTTTCAATCAGAATCTGTGCTTCAGGATCTATTAGGATTTGATATTTGAAAGTAAGCTGTTTATTGCAACCATTTTTAGTGTATAAATACATATGGGAGCGGTAGTAAATTAAAAATCTTTCGGTCAAAAGTTCTGAGAAAAATTTAAAAAATTCTTTGCAATTAAAATCACTTTTGGTCAAAAATCTGTATTCAAAAATTCTGTAAGAACATAATGATGCACAATAGAAATTCGAGATAGTAAAACTCTGGTATTTTATACTCAAAATAAAGCAATCTCATTCTGTTTTTAAACAAAAAATAATGGGCAAAAGAAATTTATATAGTCACATACCCATACTCCCATTACCAAAAACACACACTTCTTTACTCATTTTCTCTTTACCCTACCTTCACCTTTCTTAATTCGTTAAATTACTAACTGATCTTTTATTTAATAACTTTCTATAAACTAATATCTTTCGCTTTCAAACAATATAACAAAAACAATTCACACTTTGACTCTCAATATTAGTTTACTAAGCTCATATTTGTTAACATATTTGTAAAAATTGTGTAATCTTTGCATTCTATAATAAAGATACATTCGAGAAGCAAGGACTTGTTATTATATACAATTAAATTATTGGCATTTCTTTTCAGAAAACAGACAGAGCTTAAGTCTAGTATTTTCTCTTTTCACTATTCTCTTTATTTTTCTCTTTACTTTTGCACATTTTATCTTTTGGGGTTATTTTTAGCTGTTTTAAATTTTCGTGAGCTGAGCTGCCGCATAATCCAACTCGCATTTGAAATCATTATTGAGTTTATTTCGTTACAATTTCGTTTCGGAATGATAAATTTTCAAAATTGTTTTGTGTTCTAGAGAAAGGAATACTTCTGGACTATTTTTGCTGAGATTTGTCTCCAAATATGTAATTTTTTTTTTCAACCCACAAGCAAAAATTATTTTATCTGCGTCTTCAAGAATTATAAAAAATATTATTGCAGTACTCAAAGATTTCATCATAGGGCACAAAGGCCAGGCTTTTTAAAGTTCTAATTTGTAAAGCGAAACATGAATTGTTCCCATACTTCTGAGCATTAGTTATAATTTAATATAAAATATTTGTAAATATTTGCTTTACGGAATTCTGTGTTGAAAAATTGGAAAATATATGGATAAAGAAAGCAAATGCATCAAAATACATAATTTTGCTATACAGAACATTAAAAAACGTAAGTTTGAACTATTATATGTAATTTTCTATCTAGCCCAATACATTTCCAACTATGTAAAAGTGAACTGGCAGTGTTTAATTTCATTAACACGGTTTGTAAGCATGCACACATTAGGAGTGGAACTCGTTACCTCTCTTCATTTTTAAACACAATTTTTTAAAGTGAACATATCAAGTTTCTCAATTTTTAATCTGAAAGGTTTAAAAGAAAAATATATATGAAACTCTTTTTCTCGTAAGAACGCTGTCAAAGTGTGTATTTTTTATAACATAAATATTATTCCTGGTTTGTTTGCCCCTTTGAAGATAAGCCAACATTTTAATAAGTACCCTGTACGTACATTACATTTCTTCTTCTTCTTATTTGGCACCACAACCGTTGATCGGTTTGGGCCGAGACCAAAAAGATTCGCCAGTGTCCATTTCGACGATTTGGAACAACTTATGCGATCAGCGACATCTGTCGTTAAATTGTCAAAGCCAAAACTCGAAAATTATCAAATACCACAAACAAATTTTTATTTTTCTAACAATGCAATTTGAAAATTACAACAAAAGATATAAATAAAATACGAAATGGCGCCACAGAGTCGCGCCTATTGGAGGGCCGCAAGCACGTTCCTTTCACGGGGAATGAAGCGGCAGACTATCCTGTCAACGGGTATAAGCTTTAGAATATCAGTTGCTAACATTGAAAAAGGAAATAATGTGAATTAGTTGAGCTAACACGCAAACTGGTAGCACTCTAGTTCCCAATTAGTACATAGCTTTCCCTGCAGGTTACTTTTGGTTTTATAAGCACATTTGTAAGGGTGTGTGTTTTCTCGAAAAATTACTTACGTGGACTATATATCTTATGCATTCCTTGAGTTGCATTAAATGCTCGTAGCACGTATTTTCGTTCGAGCTATACATTTGCACAGCGAACTAAACTTACATGTGGCATATCCATACCCTGTGGGGTAATGCACTATTGCTAGCAAATGGCGAATATAACATGGCAATACCCTTCGAAGTGACATATTTTTTCTATTCTTTGAGACTTATCACATTTTTAGTGACTATTTTGGGCTTAGCAAATTTGTGTATCATAGCTAGTTCGATGTTTTAGCAAAAGACGTTCTTGCTTCTTGCATTAAAATAAAATAAAGAAAAAGCTGACTTAGCAGAAAATTTTCTCTCTTATATAGCGATATGTAGTTTTAAAAAGTAAAATGAAATAGTGAGGACCTAGTTACTATCGGACTGGTTCGTTTTCGGCGATAAAGATCTAATAGGGAACTACAGATTTGGGTCTCAAGTTCGTAGTTTTCTAGCAGGGTATGTATTAGGAATGTTCTTGGCAAATAACTCCGGGATTTTCGACATTTGTAATTTGAATTGATGGCAATAATAGAAATTCCTTTTCTTGAACAGTAGTGGCTATATTTCTTTTTTTAATTAATAATTAATATTTTGTTATAAATGTTTAGCTCATTGTACATATAAATAGTAAATTTCACTCACAAATATTAATATATAATGGGCCAAATATAGTAAAATTGAGTTTTTAGTTTTTCACTCCGTCGTCAGTAATCCAAAAATGATTTAAGAAATTCAATGAAATATGCTTAGGGAAGAAGTATGGGTATAAAATTAAATAGGAAATTCTGTAGAATTTAAAGAGAATTAGCTTTTTGGTGCATAAGCACTGGTAAGTATTGAAAATGTCCTTTTAAAATTTTATCCTTGAAAATTCGCAATATTTGTTTTTAGAAAAATTATATATTAAGGACATATATAAACTCGTTAACATCCTCGAATTTCGTCCTTCTAGCTTTATTAGCTTAAAAAAAATTAAATATTCATCCTTGTGAATCCAAAAAATTTTAATTTCTTTTAAATTCTAAAGAAATTTCCTCTTTCATTTGGTACCCATACTTTTATTCTACACTGATTTGAATTTTTTAAATAATTTTTGGAATTAATCATATCTTTGAAATTACAAAAGTCCATTGAAATAAATCCTGAACGTCAGAGAGAAAAAATAAAAATGCCTTTTTAAATAAACAAAAAATATATATTAACGCCGTGTTTTCGGTTTTGGTTTCTGATACACAAATTCTTACATATGTATGTATGTATGTATATGTAAAAACTTATATTTTGAAGACTTTATATATCTTTGATTACACTCTACAAAAAAATTGTGTAGATTTCCTACCTAAGAGGTAGGTTACTGATTTCCTACCTTATTATTCGCGAAATTACATGCTCGATTATTATATGAATAGTTTGTTGAAATTTCGGACTTTTTAGAGTGTAATATAGCTGCTATGGTGTGCGTAAATTTACTACGAAGGTGTGTACAAGTTACAAAATATACATCTGCTGTTTCATTTCACCCGTAGAATTGTGTAAAGCCGCTAACAAAAGAGATTTTAACACACGAAAATATGTAAACGAGAAGAATACATATTCATCGTGTAAATTTATCAAAAAAATTAAAAAATAAACAAAAATATACTCGATTTAAAGTCGCATTTTTAAACAGATTTTTTAGAGTGTACCATTTTCACATCGGCCGAGTGCAGGACAACAATTGCTCTTATTGCATTTTTTTTTTAAATGTATAATGAGTTAAATCTACATGAAATACCCGAAAAAGTGTTTTTGTTTTAAATACTGATTTTTTTTCTAAAAGTGGCGAATGAGTATTTCAACATTATTAACGGATGCTTAGTCACTGTTCATAGTCACGAATAGGTAATTCGCTTCGACCAACAATATTTTCTTCTGTAGTTAAATATTATTTACAAACTATAAAATTCACTGTGTGGGTCTTCTTTGGAGAAATGTTGATTTTTCTTACTAAGTGTCATCGCGTAAATGCTTTATAAAATGTGTAATAACTGGGTGTGGATTTCTATTCAAAAGCGTACTATCGATTTTACCGAACAGAATTAATTAAAAAATATATTAGTATCTTAAATGCGAGCACTTCTTTGCAAACTTTAAGAGATTTTTGCTTTTTACTTAATCTTGGCTTTTTGGAGGTATGTTCATGTAATTCTGAGATTGAAATACTACTTTTAGGTGCTTCACACCATTAGTCGTTTCGATGAATACCCATACTGTTTTCCATGTGCAATCCGAATTAGAAGAGTGTTACATTTATAAAACGAGCACATGAATGTAGCTGTTTTAATGTTCGTTTGATATACAAGATTATGTTGCGCCGAATACGGTACAAATGCAGATGGATGGTCACCGTAACTATATAGGAGCAAATCTCACGAGTTGTTTTTTTTTTAGAGTCATTCCCTTCTCTGGGCAGAAAATAAAACGCCAAAGCATTCTTCTTGCATTTATATCATGATGAATAGAGTTCTAGAAACAATTATGATAAAAAAATTATGTATTTGAATAATTTTGGACTTAAAACGTTCATTTAGGCGAAGAAGTACCGAAATTGCACATGTTTTTATTGCCACTCGAAAAAATCATACTTGTTTTTTTTTAATAACTTTGGGTAGTTTTCAGATAGATTATTCATATTAGAGGCAACAGAAGCTGGCATCAAATAAAACATATCTGGGAAGTTTCAAGAATTTTCTTTGAAACTAAAAAAAAAAAATGGCAGCATGCAGAACATCTGTCGCAGCTGTTATGGAATTTTTCAAATGTTAACATTTTTTTATTTTAATAATTCTAGATACTTCAGAATCTAAAAATTAAACAGTTAAAATGTTACTCTTGCCAACGTGAACAAATCTAGTGTAATAAAAAAATACATTGTGTAAAATATGACTGATTTGAGAAACCAAAAGAAATACTGCGTAAAAATCTTAAACAATCTTACTTTTAAATAATATGACTTTTTAGTTAAGTTAAGGGCACATACGTTACATACGAAACTACGGGTAAATGAGCATGAGTGGTTAAATTTACTTTTTTAGTATAAAATCTTTTTTTAAATTTCATTTGAATAC
>NW_023461575.1:0-2583 GCF_013731165.1 Rhagoletis pomonella
CCGCTCTAATTCTGTTTAAGTAGGCGAAATAGTTGGGCGAACGGTGACCGACAGCATCGCCCAATTCGGCGAAGTTTGCCGTTCGCCGGTATTGTATTTCAAGCAATATATGGGCTAACACTATTACAAATAGCTACTGCAATAAAAAAAAGATAACAACAACATACAGCAACAATATCTTACTCGTATGAATGTTGCTGAGTTGTTGTTAAGTTGTTGACTTCTTATTTTTTTCGCTCCACCTTCGCTGTTGCGGCTGAACTTTGAACGCACCGCAGGGGCAGCCTATCTGACTCACCGGTTTTTTATACTCGTAAGTACATATAAGGTTGTAAAACGTATGTAGGTAAGTGCATTTATGCAATTCCAGCAAAATAGGTATATATAAATGGGTATGTATAAGCCTCTTTCCTGCATAGAAGAGTGTCTAAGGAAAATCCTTTTCAAATTAACCTCACCACATCAGCAGCAATATTGCCTGCCAGAAACCTTGAGCTTCGTGATATGTACATATGTATGTGCATTTGTGCATATAGTGGCGTGGGCCTTGCGGAGCCGGGATGGACAGAGAGGCGGCAAATTAAAAAAATTTTACCTCTAGTTACCACCGACTCTGTCTTGGAAATTCACTGTTTCTTTGCCATATAGGCTAAATATTCTCTTACGCTTTCTATAGGCTTTATTCGGCTTACTTTTACTACTTACGCCAATGTTGATATTGTGTTGTAGACGAAGTTGTTGCTGAAGCTGGTGGCGTTGCGTGTATTCTTATTACATACATACATTGAATTCTATGATGCTTAGCACAGTGGGATATTCCGTGGAATAATGGCCTTTGGTTATTCGTTTTCTTATAAGGCAGGGTAACCGTTTGTCGGTTTGGCACGATACTAAAAAAAATTGCTAATTGCCTCTCTCCTATTCAAAGTTACGACACGTTGTCTATCCTAAGTGTAGCCTTTCTTTCTTTGTGCACTCGTTGGTGTCGAGTCGACGAATTCTTTCCAATATAAAGCTCGTGGAGTTTGCCATCTCATCTTCTTCGGCACACATCGCCCATTTTTTGAGTACACAGTTTTATATTCCATTAAATTTTAGTATAATAAAGTGCAAGCTTTAAGAGATTGCAAAACTGGCGTTAATTTTTTTAAATTTTATTTGAAAACAGCACTGCGCATTTTGTTCCATAAAAAAAAGTGCAACAAGCCGTCAGCATAAAAAATATCAAAAATCAACGCAATTTTGCAGTAGCTTAAAACTTCCAATTTATTTTAATGGACTGCAAAACTGCATACCCAAAAAATTAAAAAAATGGTTAAAAAATGGTAAATTTTTAATGAACTAATTTCCCCCAACTTGGGTGTAAAAAAAATTCAAACCTCAAATTATTGTAGAGTGCATCCTGTAATACTATAATTAAATATTGCGCAATACTCGGAGCTACCATTGTGATTTTAAAATTTTTTTTTTGAGTTGACATATTTTCAAAAACTATTTTTTTTTTTTATCAAAAACTTGTATGTGAAAAATTTTTCAAGAAAAAAAAATTAAAAAAATTTTTATTTTCAAAAAAAAATTTTGATGTGTGTATGTGTGATTGTTTTTCTAATGTTTTCCTCGCCCCGTTCTCGAGATATATGGAAAACTACTAAATCGATTTGTTTTTATTTTTGTGCTATAAAGTTTTTAAAAATGTATTAATCAAGCTCAAATTTCATATTTATTTTTTTATTTATGTTTATTCATCAACCGTAAAAATTGTAAACAAATCAAACATATGAAGTGTGTGTCCTTTTGGTATGGAACACCCCATATGGAGTATAGCTTTGAACGCAAAAGTCATTCGTTGAACCGCTAAGTAATGCATTGACGAGCAGAGGCATACACAGACGTCAAATTGGTAATTTGGGTTATGTTCTTTCAGTACAGTTCGGTGGTTATTTCCACATACTTGTCATTTAAATCCTTCAGTTTACGTACCGAAGGATTTTGTTGCGCTGAATCCGAATTTGGCCATTAACCCTTTGTTCCACACATTTTTGACAGACTGCAATATCTCGGCGAAAAAAAAGATATTATATCATAATCAATGGCATTCGAAAGGGGAAGATTTGTTTTTTAATTAAGATAGTTTGACTAGTTTTCTGTAAAAAAAATATAACAATTCTACGGCCAGTCTCGTATTCACCGCACCAAAAGCCTTCAAAAATATTTATTGGTGTTTCTGCTTCCAAAAAAAGTCAAATTTTGTTGGCTTGTGTTATTATGCCTTCAAATTTTACCTCTCTTCTTGAAAATAAGGTCTTTCAACTTTCGTTTTCTTTTATTTTATTCCAGGAACACAGGTGACACAGGGAACTGCGTTTGAAACCAACCAGCTAAGGAATTAATGACTAAAGCGTTTTGTATCGGAACCGAATTGCTGAATACGCTATAGCTCGCCCTAAGGAAACCCCCAACAGGAACAAATATTTTTGTCCTTTTTACATATCACAATTATCTACGTACTTATATTATCCATGTGGCGAATTTCAAAAATAGAAACTTAAACCATTAAACTGTAAAAGCACACCGCAAACACCG
>NW_023461575.1:2683-15161 GCF_013731165.1 Rhagoletis pomonella
CACACATACACACATCAAAATTTTTTTTTGAAAATAAAAATTTTTTTTAATTTTTTTTTTCTTGAAAAATTTTTCACATACAAGTTTTTGATAAAAAAAAAATAGTTTTTGAAAATATGCCAACTCAAAAAAAAAAATTTAAAAATCACAATGGTAGCTCCGAGTATTGCGCAATATTTAATTATAGTATTACAGGATGCACTCAACAATAATTTGAGGTTTGAATTTTTTTTACACCCAAGTTGGGAGAAATTAGTTCATTAAAAATTTACCATTTTTTAACCTTTTTTTTAATTTTTTGGGTATGCAGTTTTGCAGTCCATTAAAATAAATTGGAAGTTTTAAGCTACTGCAAAATTGCGTTGATTTTTGATATTTTTTATGCTGACGGCTTGTTGCACTTTTTTTTATGGAACAAAATGCGCAGTGCTGTTTTCAAATAAAATTTAAAAAAATTAACGCAAGTTTTGCAATCGCTTAAAACTTGCACTTTATTATACTAAAATTTAATGCGATATAAAACTGCATACTCAAAAAAATTCTAAAAAAAAGAATTAAAAAATGTTTGTAAATTTGTAATGTATTAATTTTACTCAACTTCGGTGTAAAAAAAATCATAACTCAAATTGTTGTAGACTACATCCCATAATACTATACTTAGATATTGCGCAATACTAAGAGCTCCCATTGTATTTTTTTCAGTTTTTTTTGAGATGACATATTTTCAAAAACTATTTGTTTATCAAAAAATTTGTATGTGAAAAATTTTTCAAAAAATAAAATTTTAAAAGTGTTTCTTTTCAAAGAAAATTTTGATTTGTGTACCCTTTTAGTAACATCACAAATTCGTAGGATAATCTTCTCGAGATTTTTAACCCGTAAAATTTGTAAAAAAAATCGTTAAATTTTAGTATAATAAAGAGGAATTTTGAAGTCGCTAAGACTTACCGTTAATTTTTGACAATTTCTTTTGTTGCCGATGTTGCACACTTTTTTCATACATCAACATCACACTCTATCCCCCGGACATAGACATATTGAAGGGATTGAGGCCACTGATGAGATACCACCGTTTAGTGATCACGTTCGAAAATTTTAAGAATACACCATATCCAATACTAGTGATTTGTGGAAATACATAAGACCTTCTGAAACTTAATAAATCTAAAGTTAGAGTCCTAACTGGCGTAATAACGGTGCACTCTGCTATTTCACCAATTCCCCAACAATACCGAATACCAAAAAGTGCCCCCTACAGAAGCTGCCGCGATGAGGATGACAAGGAATTAATTGACCTTTTTCTATGTCGCTGTCCGGATTTAGATAGAAGCCGCTCATGCTTCTTCAACAGTCTGGCGGAGATAGCGATAGTGAAACACTTTGAACCCCTAAATTTAAGCAATTGGTTCAGGCTTTCAAGAGCAAATCCTCGAAGGTCTATGGTCTGGTTAGCATGGGCGATGTGTGCCGAAGAAGATGAAATGGCAAACTCCACGAGCTTTATAATTACATGGAAAGAACTCGTCGATTCGACACCAATGAGTGCACAAAGAAAGAAAGGCTACACTTAGGATAGACAACGTGTCGTAACTTTGAATAGGAGAGAGGAAGTTAGCAAATTTGTTTAGTATCGTGCCAAACCGACAAACGGTTACACTGCCTAATAAGAAAACGAATAACCAAAGGCCATTATTCCACGGAATATCCCACTGTGCTAAGCATCATAGAATTCAATGTATGTATGTAATAAGAATACACGCAACGCCACCAGCTTCAGCAACAACTTCGTCTACAACACAATATCAACATTGGCGTAAGTAGTAAAAGTAAGCCGAATAAAGCCTATAGAAAGCGTAAGAGAATATTTAGCCTATATGGCAAAGAAACAGTGAATTTCCAAGACAGAGTCGGTGGTAACTAGAGGTAAAAATTTTTTAATTTGCCGCCTCTCTGTCCATCCCGGCTCCGCAAGGCCCACGCCACTATATGCACAAATGCACATACATATGTACATATCACGAAGCTCAAGGTTTCTGGCAGGCAATATTGCTGCTGATGTGGTGAGGTTAATTTGAAAACGATTTTCCTTAGACACTTTTCTATGCAAGAAAGAGGCTTATACATACACATTTATATATACCTATTTTGCTGGAATTGCATAAATGCGCTTACCTACATACGTTTTACAACCTTATATGTACTTACGAGTATAAAAAACCGGTGAGTCAGATAGGCTGCCCTGCGGTGCGTTCAAAGTTCAGCCGCAACAGCGAAGGTGGAGCGAAAAAAATAAGAAGTCAACAACTTAACAACAACTCAGCAACATTCATACGAGTAAGATATTGTTGCCGTATGTTGTTGTTATCTTTTTTTTTATTGCAGTAGCTACTTGTAATAGTGTTAGCCCATATACAGGGTGTCCCAGAAGTAACGTGCCAAAGTTTAGGGGAAGGTAGGTGGGGGGTGAGCTCCCTGATAAACAGAAAATTTTCAGGCAAAAGTGTCACCGTTTTTGAAATATTTACATTTTTTCGAATTAAAAAAAAATCGTGCTTTTTCATGTGTTTTCTTTAACTGCAACTACAAACCGGGCAATACTTAGTAAATTTTTTATGTAAAATACTTCCATATAGTTGCCTCTCCATAATCAAATGCAACGTAGTTAAAACATATTAAGGAAACATCATAAAATGAGGACTATTTCTGGATTTTTAACTTTTTGATATTTTCTTCCCCAACTTTGACTATCTCGGGTTAAAAAAAAATGTACTGAGCTATAACTTTACATTACATAAAAAATTACTCATTTCATAAAGATTTCAGAAAGGTGCCACACTTACTGTTTCGAATAGAAAAAAAAAAGTTATAGCCGCTTTTGTGGGTAAAGGACTGAGACACGCTAGAATGTATTAAATAGATTTAAATTGAATTTGCTCTTGTTACATGCTAAATAGTACAAAGGTACATTATTACCTGATCCTGACATTATTTTGTGTTACTTACCGGAATTAGTGATAGTGGATTTTGTGAAATTGGACCCTTCGAACATTGTGTTATTAATACTATGACAGAGAACACGCAGTATACGTCGCATGAATATGCGGATATTCACCTAATTTACGGTGAAGCTTGCCAGAGCTGCTCAAAAACTCTATGCAGAACGATACCCCAATCGTCGACATCCGGGTCGTGAAGTATTCGCCCGGACCCATAGAGAAATATATGAAGGTAAGTGATTTTTACACCTTTCTTGTTTGCTTGCTTGTTAACTATCATTTTTCACTTTTTTAAGGTCGCATACCTGGAAGGCGTGGCGGCGAAACAGGACGTCCTGCAACGGTAGATGTTGAAGCTGTGTAAGAGGAAGTGGAACTAGGTCCATCGACTTCAGTGAGAATGATGGAAAGACGGACGGGAATACCAAAAACTACAGTTCACAAAGCTTTACAAGGCCATCGATTTCATCCATACCTCATTCAACGTGTTCAGGCTCTACAAGAAAGAGATTACCTGTCGAGAGTTAGATTTTGCCGTGAAATGTTGCGAATGCATGAATCAGACCCCAACTTTTTTAATAAAATAATTTGGAGCGATGAATCATCATGCAAACGTGATGGTTATTTTAATTTACATAACCTTCACAGTTGGCAGATATACAATCCTCACGAAATGAGAGAAGATCGTTCGCAGTACCGGTACAAAATAAATTTATGGTGCGGTATTTTTAGTTGTCAGATATTGGGACCTGTGGAACTGCCGCCAACGCTCAACTCTCACAGTTATTTAGAGTTCCTTCAGGAACGGCTTCCAACTCTTTTGGAAGATGTACCCTTAAACCTGCGGCGAAGACTATGGCTGCAAAATGACGGGTGCCCTGCTCACTACGGGCGTGAAGTAAGAGCTCATTTAGACGAAACTTATCCTCGCCGATGGATTGTACGATACGGGCCAATCACCTGGCCCGCTCGATCGTCAGACCTGAATCCATTAGATTTTTTCTACTGGGGCTGTCTTAAGGACAAAATTTATTCAAAAACAATTCAAAGCGAAGAGCATTTGCGGGAACAAATAAATGGAGCTGCTGCTGAGATAGCCCAATTGAGTTTAAGATCTCTAAAAGCGTCTTTTCTTAAAAGGTGCCGAGCTTGTATTAGAGTAGAAGGTCGCCAATTTGAGCATATTTTATCAATAAATGAATAAATTTTTCTTAAAACAACTCATGTATATCTTATTTCACGTGAACCCATCCTTCACACAAAATATTTATAGATATAGCCCTTGTTATAGACTCTAGTCCGAATTACGGTAAGTAACATAAAATAATGTCAGAAGCAAGTAATTATGTACCTTTGTACTATTTAGCATGTCATTTGACGGTAACAAGAGCAAATTCAATTTAAATCTATTAAATACATTCTAGCGTGTCTCAGTCCTTTACCCACAAAAGCGGCTATAACTTTTTTTTCTATTCAAAACAGTAAGTGTGGCACCTTTCTGAAATCTTTATTAAATGAGCAATTTTTTTATGTGATGTAAAGTTATAGCTCAGTACATTTTTTTTCCACCCGAGATATTCAAAGTTGGGGAAGAAAATATCAAAAAGTTAAAAATCCAGAAGTAGTCCTAATTTTGTGATGGTTCCTTAATATATTTTAACTACATTGCGTTTGAGTATGGAGAGGCAACTATCTGGAAGTATTTGACATAAAAAACTTACTAAGTATTGCCCGGTTTGTAGTTGCAGTTAAAGAAAACACATGAAAAGGCACGATTTGTTTTAAATTCGAAAAAATTTAAATATTTCAAAAACGGTGACACTTTTGCCTGAAAATTTGTTTACCTTCCCCTAAAGTTTGGCACGTTACTTCTGGGACACCCTGTATATTGTGTGGCAAACAGGAGGCAGTTAATTCACAGCGACTGTCTGATTGTTGCATGGGTATATTTGCCAGCAACAATGCTGAGTGCATGTCGCTAATGAAATTACATAATGCTAGCAAAGCCGCTGCCACAGCACTGCTCTACGCTAGAAAACTGATGCTGATGCAGCTTGCAGTCGGTGGTGAGTAACTATTGCGGATAAGTAAGTTTACATTTTTTACCCCAGATATTTATGTAAAAACACTGGTGCATAGATGGACTGAAAAGTAATGAGGGAGGGAAGGTACATATATATTTACCGAGATAAAAATGGTTACTAGAATTTAAGATGAGGTTCTAAGAACCTTGCCCTAGCATAACTAACTCTGAGGAGGGTTTGGTTTGTGGCTTTCTTCAACTCTTTCGTCTTAATATACAAATATCGTCGAAGCTTTACCCAAAACCGTGTAAATCACAGTTTTAAACTTTATACGGAATTTAAGAAAACTAAACAACTTTTCATCTGGAAAAATATTAAGAAATATTTAAGACAACCCAAGGTGTGGTAATTTGTTTGAGTCACTCTATATTTTTCTATTTTAAAATTTTTTAATTTAATTTAATTCTAATTTTTGGATTTCAATGTTCTTAAACTAAATTTGTACTTACATATTTTTAATTTTAGTTGATCTTTAGAAACTAATCTCGTTTCTAATTTTATTTTAAATTTTAAATGATGTCCATTTCTTGAAGATGAAGAGACATCGGAACACATTCTGTGTGATTAAACAGCGTAGGTCAGGCTTATAATTCATTTCCCCAAAAGTCTTAGCAGGAGTTTATGCTTTTGGGAAAAAGGAGATTACAACTCAAAGGGGAGAATTGCTCATATTAAGTAAAAGCAAACAAACGGTTAAAAGCAAAAATGAAGAAATGAACCGACCACCCCATGTTAAAATTCTTGGAACATACCTGAGCTCTTAACTGCAGTTAAGCCTTCTGCGGAAATAGGTTATTAGACTGAAACAGCTGAATTTATCCGTCGTGTTTCGTCTGCGTTAACCCCGATCCCCGCTCAAGATGCCCATTGATCAATGAGTTTCAGGGCGCTGTTACAAATACGGCTATGTCATCTGTATATGTCACTAGGTTGGGCGCTTTCCCATCGAATTCCTTTAGTATTTTTTTTGGCCGTTAGTAGCCGCAATAGTGGTGAGAGTACTCCAACTTGCGGTGCGCCGCCTTCAGCCATGGTACGACAAGATTACCAGACTTCTGGAGGTAATAGTAATAACTAATTTTTTATTAAATTTTAAGTACAGTGGCCAATGTAGAAACTTTAAGTCTAAGTCAGATGCAATGCTTGAACCGAAATGGGAAAAATGCCGCGTGGAGACCGCATATTACGCAATTTATAGGAAGCTGTAGCAACAGCAATTTGTATGTAGTATGCTCAGCTCGCTCTAATTTTCAATTGCAGCTGCATTCTCGTGTATCTTTTGTAACTACCTTTGCCACTGTCGCGGCTGTTGGCGTTGCTCTTATCTTTGTTGTTTGCCACCGAGACTGGTGCTGTTGCTGCTACTGAGTATGCAGTATCTTTCGCAGATTGTGTGCTGCTGCTGCTGGTTGTTGGCTGCTACGCTGCCCCCTTCCATGCGTTTTATTTTATTTAAACACTCATTAAAATCATTCTGTGGCAGCAGCCTTTACAAATTCTTCTACATACATTGCTATCTCTTGTCGTCGGCGTGCAATTGCTATCTACACGGCCGCCCGCTTGCAACACCTACCTCCGCACACCCTCGTACACCTCTCTCCCACAAACTTGTTTGGTTTTAATTGTAATTGTAATGCAATAGCTACTTGCCAAAGCGCTTTGTATGGCGGTTTCTATTTGTCGAGTGAGAAGGCAGTGGCATTTTTACTACTTTGTACTCGTATTTGTGTTCTTTTATTTAAGTTTCTCCTTCTCTATTTTTTTTTTTGCTTCGTTTGTTCTACTCAAGTTGAGCGTTTTTTTTCTGCTTCTTTTGTTTAAACAATTGCGCCACTTTAATTGTTTTCAGATACGCATCTTTGAGCGTGGCTGTCTCGTTGCGCAGACATTGACACATGCAGGCATACAATGGCAAACAAACATACACACATACATGCACTTACTCACAACTGCTTCCAGATGTAGAATATGTAGCAACATAATCGTATCAGCTTGCATAACTTCATGCCTTCTATTTGTCCATTCTTTGGGGTTCATGTATCACGCGGTATGTACAATTTAACTTTATATTAATGAATGTAAGCTGTGTTTGTAAAACGCTTAGCGCACATACTTACAAACGTACGGGTACACATGTGTGTATGTATGTATGCATGCAACTATGGCTGCACTAACTTTTGTTTGTAACCATGGCTGAGTGCATTTTAATTGTATTGTTGAGACAATTTTCATTTTCATTTGTTTAGTTTTTATGTAGCTCTTGTAAGTTTTTTTTTGTTTTTTTTTTGCTGTTGTCTTTTTTGCTAGAATACTTGTTGTTGAGCGTATTTAAGTATCTACTGTGATACTTTGTTTGCTCAGCGTTGCATGGAGTTATTGTTTGTTAGTGCCAAAAATACTTTTTTTTTTGCTCCAAAGGTCATATGTAAAGTTGTCGGGGAAACTCTGCTGCTGAATAACAATTGGTTTAAATTAATTAATTTATAAGTAAAGTTGTTTTAGACGATAAAAATTCATGAAAAGTGGTCGCCACTCCTAAAACAGCGAAGACGGTGTGGGGTGCCACAGCTTTAAATTTCGATCTAACCGATGCACTCCGTTGATCCACATATTATGCAGAGGTGTTTTGAGCTGAGTTTTTTTTGGCTGAACCAAGCTCAACATGCTTACCCCCAAAGGCAAATCGTTTCAAACAGCATTCTACTAGTTCGAGTACAAAAACCATAGCTATACTAGCAGGGCAATTCTGGCAACTGTCTTTCAACTCACCACAGAAGGACAAAACTGCTTCTTGAGACAATTGTCAATTCTGGTATCTATATTGAAAGCTCTTTTTGCCTTTCGAAAGATTAATTGAAAGATCTGCTAACTAGGAAGTTTTAGCGTTATTCTCTGTCTTTTGGCAAAAAAAATAAAAATTAAATAAAATTTAAAAAATATATACGTATATGTTTCCATTAAACAAAAAAAAATATAAAAAAGGAATATTAAATCGAAAGAAAAAAACTAAAAAAAGCAGAAAGACATAAAAAAGTTACAAATAAAGAGAAAGTAAAAAAAATTCTTTTTTAAAAAACAATAAAATCTGCAAAATAAATGAAAATGAAATGAACATAAAGAATTTTTTTTAAATAAAATCAGAAATTTAAAGGGAAAGGAAAATTAAAAAGGAAAAAATTAAATAATTTCCTCAAATTACGTAAGTGTAATTAAAAAAATACTTTTTTGTTTAATAAAAATTTAATAATGAAAAAAACAAACTAAATTCCAGAAAAAAAATAATATAAGACCCTACAAATTCAAGAAATAAAAAAAGGTATTTTTCTTTATAAAACAATCAAATTTAAAAAAAGAAAGGTATTTTAACTAAAGAAAAAAAAACGTCAATTAATCCAAAAGAAGAAAAATATTTTATGAAAAAATAGTGTACTTTACACATACACCCTGTAAAAAATTAAAAATGCAGTTTCCTAAAAATGAAATGAAATTAAAAACAAATATTTTTTTAGTTTAAAACCATAAATTTTAAAAGTAAGTTTCTAAAGATCAAATGAAATTCAAAAAATATATATTTTTCTGGTTAGGACAATGGAATCTAATAAAAGAAAATCAAATTTAAAAAAAATATAAAAAACTAATGTAATTAGAAAAAAAATTATAAAACATGCGCTACCGAAAGGAATCGAATCATATCTCTGAATGGCACACCATGGCTTTGCACACTCGGCTATTGCGAATGTTGGCGCGGCGCAAGCAAAATTATAGTATGTACACTTTCTGGCAAAAGAGCTTTTCACCACGAGTGGTGAATGAGAGGGATTTTTTTTAAGATATTTATGCTAGAATAATACAAGTCTTTCGAACTGTCTTGCCATGGGCTTTTCATTTGCTTCACGAAAGACTTTTTACTATATTTAGCCAGAACTGCCCTGTAACTTGCGATGGCAGCCATCTGATTGTGGAAGTCATCTTTAACAATGCTAATTTCGTATCCATAGTTGCTGCAATGTTACATCCCTTGACTTTTCTCAGGATCGACAGTATACTGAATACAATAAGAAATAATAGATATTTGGGAATCGCTGAGGTACGAAAAACAGTTCGACGTATTACCACTGCGGGCGTTATGTAATCTCTTATAGCGTTTTCTTTTCTACCGAAAAATGTTACCTTCCATAGCCCTTTTCAGACAAATACTAAAAAGAGGGCAGTAAAAAAGAAATCATTTTTGTAGACAAGAAAACGCCATTAGTCATCCTGATTGTATGGAAGTTGATCTCAGTGGATAGCGAGATACTACAATCAACAGTTAACGACTTGCAAGATGGCAAAAAATTATCAAAAAAATTATCATTGAGAAAGGCGTATGAACACCAAAGATACTGCAACTCTTTCCTGGTTGGGATGTATGCAATCGACATGGCGGCGAAGCTAAAAAGCATGCTCGATCTAGTTGTGAACACTGTGGTTGCTATCAACACCCTGAACATGTGCTGTAGTTTTTTCTAGCCACTGCTTGATGAAAGCAGAACACGAAGGTTGCTTAGACTCTAAAAGCCGAATGTTTGGCTGCTCACTGAAGAAGTAACGGGAACGCTGAACAACTGAACACATGGACACAAGTTTCGGAGCCCTCCATAACGATTTGTGTATAACCTGTCGAGATTAGAGAAATGGGAAAAAGATAAAAAATACATACATTCTACATTCAGTCATGGGTGATCACTCCTTCGATAGCTTAAATAGCTCTCACGATAGGCCTATACCTAAACTGTCTTGATCATAATCTTTGTATTGCTTTCGAAGTGATGACTTTTAGATAAACTTACTAAATAAATTCATTCCTTAGAGATGCCTTGACTTACCGTCAAACCAATCAGGAGTCGTTACTTAGATATTCGAGTGGAAATTTTTTGAAATATAAAAGCGTGAGTTTTGCCTAAATCAAACGCCTTGATTCTGATAAAATATATATAGCTCTTTTTTAGTAACCTAAAATGCAATGGAATTAGTGGATTTTTAGCGCGAAGGTAGAGCATGGATAACAAGACTGTTCAGTTTTGTATACTCCACAAGGGCAATCGAGAACCACCAACTCAAAACTCCATTCCAATATTTTCCAATTAAATTTCCGATTGAAATTTGTTAATTTAAGGGTCTATATGCCGCCGCCTCCTTGGAAATATTTAGAAAGATTTTTTGCAGGAGGGTAGTAATGATTACAAAAAAAAAAAGTAAGAAAAAAGGGGTTTTATTGAGATCGGCCGGCCCTTTGCAGCAATGGCAAACCCTCGAGTGTATTTCTGCCATGAAAAACAGCTGCTCATAAAAATACAATCGCCGTTCGTAGTCTGCGTAAAATTGTAGGTCCCCCTCCCCTTTGTGTGACAACATCAAGGCACACGCCACAAATCAGAGGAGAAGCTTGGCCAAACACCAAAATATGTATTATTCTTATTTTTCATACATGTCTATGCGCATGTAAATATGGACATATCCTACGTACAACTACATTTTTACTAAGTTCTATTATGTCCGTAAATGCTATTAATGCATTGCATTGCCTACCAGCCATTTCAGACCATGTTAACGAACACACATGCCCATACATCTATTGCACAGTTAGTAGTGTAGTACATATGCTTGTATGTATGTACGTATTTATTTCCACAAATTTAGAGTCATTCACTTTTATTTACTTAAGTTACTCGATTTGGTGGCTATTGTTGATTTTACTCATTGTTGCGTCTGTACATTTGTCTCAGCACGCTGTTGGGTCGCAACATCAGTACATTTGTAAAGGTATGAACGGTCTGCTGCTGTGGCCGTTATATTGTCCACCCAGTCACCACAAATGTGGTTGAACCCACCCTGTTTAACTTCACTCGGTAACAATTGCAGTAGTACCTACCTACCATGCAACAATAGAAACAACTTCGGCGGCAATCAGTAAAACAATAACCAAAACAATCTATTCATGCATTTATACGTCATTCAAAGGATTTTATATATGTATGTACAATATACATGCATATTGGTATACATATGTATTCACAATTTTATGTTCAGATGTATGTATGTCCAAAAATACAATTTTTTTGTTTGTTTTTGCTAATCGTTTGATATTACCAAAACCGAAATTATAAGCAGCACGTGTGGCAACAAACAAAGCTTTAATATTAATGCATTGAGTGTCTGTAGGAAATTTCGGAATAGATGTAGCAGAGAAATCCTGCGCTGATATATCCCTTTAAAAGTAAAATTTGAGCGAAAATAATTCCATAGGTAGACTTCTTTTAAAAAGAAAGAAAAAAAGCAGTAAGACTTCAGTGTAAAGATCCCGACAAGTTGGCAAAATTAAAACCTAATTTTTCTCCTTGGTTCTTTTGATTAGATGTCGAGTGGCCTCCTCGATGGCCAGCATCTCCGCCTGGTATACACTACAGTGGAACAGACTCATCCTCCATTCGACTTTCGCTCTAGTAAATCAATGAATCACATTTAGAAATCAAACTTAATTAGTAGTCATATGTAAAAGTAAATTAGGTGTACATACATAAGTATTTACCAACCATATTTCCTACAAGGCTAATTCGAAGAGTTCAAATGGTTTTATTTCATTTTACTAATATGTGAAATGAGTTTGAGTATTTACATATGTACATAGGTGTTCAATTACGTGGTTGCCATTGACTTGCTGCACAAACGCCAACATCATTAACGGTATACTTCTTCGTAAGGCTAGTCTTTCACTTATCATTCATTCATTTCATTCATTTGTGGTACGTTTTCACCTTTCAAGGCACTACAGTTCAAATTGCGGTTTTGGTATATGCACTTTTTTCTTTAATTCTTCCTAATCGAATGTGTTTCTCTATCATATGCAATTAGTGGCATACCGCTTTGGAACTAAGTATGCAACATTTGAGCCCAACAATTACTATAAACTATTGTAAACAGAAGAAATTAGCCGTACCTTTAGATGCTTTAGCTTGTGTGAGGTGGTCACCAATTGAACGTAAATATGTATTTACCTGTCTGCATTTACTTGACAGTGAAATTCTGGCTAAGAAGTTTTTTGTAAGAATACTGAAAGACGGTATGCAAGACAGTTTATAAGATTTTGTTTATTCTGGCACGAAAATATTACAAGAAAAGCTCCCTTGCCAATTTTCATGGCGAAAAGCTTTTCACATAAAGCACTTTTATATAATTTTGCCGTACTATTAAAACAGTGGCAATGGCTAAGTGAGCAAAGCCCTGGCGTGCCATTCGAGAGATCCGGGCTTCGACTTCTCGAGCAGCGGTTTTATTATTTAATTTTCTTTTAAATTTATATATATATATATTTTTTAATTTCATTTACTTTTTAGAAACTTAATTTAATTTTACGGTTTT
>NW_023461575.1:15261-19993 GCF_013731165.1 Rhagoletis pomonella
TTTCGCTGTGGTGAGTTCGCCGTTCGCCGGCATTGTATTTCAGCTATATATTGTGTGGCAAACAGGAGGCAGTTAATTCACAGCGACTGTCTGATTGTTGCATGGGTATATTTGCCAGCAACAATGCTGAGTGCATGTCGCTAATGAAATTACATAATGCTAGCAAAGCCGCTGCCACAGCACTGCTCTACGCTAGAAAACTGATGCTGATGCAGCTTGCAGTCGGTGGTGAGTAACTATTGCGGATAAGTAAGTTTACATTTTTTACCCCAGATATTTATGTAAAAACACTGGTGCATAGATGGACTGAAAAGTAATGAGGGAGGGAAGGTACATATATATTTACCGAGATAAAAATGGTTACTAGAATTTAAGATGATGTTCTAAGAACCTTGCCCTAGCATAACTAACTCTGAGAAGGGTTTGGTTTGTGGCTTTCTTCAACTCTTTCGTCTTAATATACAAATATCGTCGAAGCTTTAACCAAAACCGTGTAAATCACAGTTTTAAACTTTATACGGAATTTAAGAAAATTAAACAACTTTTCATCTGGAAAAATATTAAGAAATATTTAAGACAACCCAAGGTGTGGTAATTTGTTTGAGTCACTCTATATTTTTCTATTTTAAAATTTTTTAATTTAATGTAATTCTAATTTTTGGATTTCAATGTTCTTAAACTAAATTTGTACAAAAACGCTGAGGCAACAGATGAATTTATTGCAATGTTTTCACCTGGAGAATTGTCATCTTTCAAACGTCGTCCAACAACGTCTTGTGGCGTAGAGCGTTCATTCAAAATACAAAATACAAAATTTTTTAATTTAATTTAATTCTAATTTTTGGATTTCAATGTTCTTAAACTAAATTTGTACAAAAACGCTGAGGCAACAGATGAATTTATTGCAATGTTTTCACCTGGAGAATTGTCATCTTTTAAATGTCGTCCAACAACGTCTTGTGGCGTAGAGCGTTCATTCAAAATACAAAATACAAAATACAAAAACTTTTTATGCGATAATCGACAAAAATTTTCGTTGGAAAATATCAGAAAACATATGATAGTTCAATGTAACTGCTCTTAATAAAATATATTTTTTGGGGCATATATCAAGCACATTTTAATTATTTTGGGGTCATTTTAATGATTCGGAGTCGGCGTAAAAGTGTAGGTCCATCCCCTTTGTGTGGCAATATCAAGGCGCACGGCCACAAATCGAAGGAAAAGCTCGGCCAAACACTAACATATGTGTAAGCGCCAATCTATTATTATTATTAATTGCTTCCTGACTGTCTACGTATAGGTGTACTTTTGAATTGATTGTCGTTGCGATGTAGGCTTGCTACTATCCTCATTAGGTCAATGGGCGGAAAATTGAGGATTGTTTCAAGAGCAGCCGTTGGAGTGGACCTCAGTGGACTCCCAGCATCCGTTTACATGAACAAAGGGCGATACTGGCCTTCTTCATCCTTTCCTCAACATTGCGCTTCCACAGCAGCTTACTGTCCACGACTACTCCGAAATACTTTGTGTGGTCCATAATTGACAGCTCGATGCTACCTAGCCTCGGGAATCTGCACACTGGGACCTTGTATCTTCTTTTGAAGAGAATAAGACGTGTTTCGTCTGCGTTAACCCCGATCCCCGCTCAAGATGCCCATTGATCAATGAGTTTCAGGGCGCTGTTACAAATACGGCTATGTCATCTGTATATGTCACTAGGTTGGGTGCTTTCCCATCGAATTCCTTTAGTATTTTTTTTGGCCGTTAGTAGTCGCAATAGTGGTGAGAGTACATGAGCCATGGTACGACAAGATTACCAGACTTCTGGAGGTAATAGTAATAAATAATTTTTTATTAAATTTTAAGTACAGTGGCCAATGTAGAAACTTTAAATCTAACTCAGATGCAATGCTTGAACCGAAATGGGAAAAATGCCGCGTGGAGACCGCATATTACGCAATTTATAGGAAGCTGTAGCAACAGCAATTTGTATGTAGTATGCTCAGCTCGCTCTAATTTTCAATTGCAGCTGCATTCTCGTGTATCTTTTGTAACTACCTTTGCCACTGTCGCGGCTGTTGGCGTTGCTCTTATCTTTGTTGTTTGCCACCGAGACTGGTGCTGTTGCTGCTACTGAGTATGCAGTATCTTTGGCAGATTGTGTGCTGCTGCTGCTGGTTGTTGGCTTGTACGCTGCCCCCTTCCATGCGTTTTATTTTATTTAAACACTCATTAAAATCATTCTGTGGCAGCAGCCTTCACAAATTCTTCTACATACATTGCTATCTCTTGTCGTCGGCGTGCAATTGCTATCTACACGGCCGCCCGCTTGCAACACCTACCTCCGCACACCCTCGTACACCTCTCTCCCACAAACTTGTTTGGTTTTAATTGTAATTGTAATGCAATAGCTACTTGCCAAAGCGCTTTGTATGGCGGTTTCTATTTGTCGAGTGAGAAGGCAGTGGCATTTTAACTACTTTGTACTCGTATTTGTGTTCTTTTATTTAAGTTTCTCCTTCTCTAATTTTTTTTTAGCTTCGTTTGTTCTACTCAAGTTGAGCGTTTTTTTCTGCTTCTTTTGTTTAAACAATTGCGCCACTTTAATTGTTTTCAGATACGCATCTTTGAGCGTGGCTGTCTCGTTGCGCAGACATTGACACATGCAGGCATACAATGGCAAACAAACATACACACATACATGCACTTACTCACAACTGCAACCAGATGTAGAATATGTAGCAACATAATCGTATCAGCTGGCATAACTTCATGCCTTCTATTTGTCCATTCTTTGGGGTTCATGTATCACGCGGTATGTACAATTTAACTTTATATTAATGAATGTAAGCTGTGTTTGTAAAACGCTTAGCGCACATACTTACAAACGTACGGGTACACATGTGTGTATGTATGTATGCATGCAACTATGGCTGCACTAACTTTTGTTTGTAACCATGGCTGAGTGCATTTTAATTGTGTTGTTGAGACAATTTTCATTTTCATTTGTTTAGTTTTTATGTAGCTCTTGTAAGTTTTTTTTTTGTTTTTTTTTTGCTGTTGTCTTTTTTGCTAGAATACTTGTTGTTGAGCGTATTTAAGTATCTACTCTGATACTTTGTTTGCTCAGCGTTGCATGGAGTTATTGTTTGTTAGTGCCAAAAATACTTTTTTTTTTTGCTCCAAAGGTCATATGTAAAGTTGTCGGGGAAACTCTACTGCTGAATAACAATTGGTTTAAATTAATTAATTTATAAGTAAAGTTGTTTTAGACGATAAAAATTCATGAAAAGTGGTCGTCACTCCTAAAACAGCGAAGACGGTGTGGGGTGCCACAGCTTTAAATTTCGATCTAACCGATGCACTCCGTTGCTCCACATATTATGCAGAGGTGTTTTGAGCTGAGTTTTTTTTGGCTGAACCAAGCTTACCCCCAAAGGCAAATCGTTTCAAACAGCATTCTACTAGTTCGAGTACAAAAACCATAGCTATACTAGCAGGGCAATTCTGGCAACTGTCTTTCAACTCACCACAGAAGGACAAAACTGCTCCTTGAGACAATTGTCAATTCTGGTATCTATATTGAAAGCTCTTTTTGCCTTTCGAAAGATTAATTGAAAGATCTGCTAACTAGGAAATCTTAGCGTTATTCTCTGTCTTTTGGCAAAAAAAAATAAAAATTAAATAAAATTTAAAAAATATAAAAAAGGAATATTAAATCGAAAGAAAAAAACTAAAAAAAGCAGAAAGACATAAAAAAGTTACAAATAAAGAGAAAGAAAAAAAATTCTTTTTTAAAAAACAATAAAATCTGCAAAATAAATGAAAATGAAATGAACATAAAGAATTTTTTTTAAATAAAATCAGAAATTTAAAGGTAAAGGAAAATAAAAAAGGAAAAAATTAAATAATTTCCTCAAATTACGTAAGTGTAATTAAAAAAATACTTTTTTGTTTAATAAAAATTTAATAATGAAAAAAAACAAACTAAATTCCAGAAAAAAAAAATAAAATAAGACCCTACAAATTCAAGAAATAAAAAGAGGTATTTTTCTTTATAAAACAATCAAATTTAAAAAAAGAAAGGTATTTTAACTAAAGAAAAAAAACGTCAATTAATCTAAAAGAAGAAAAATATTTTATGAAAAAATAGTGTACTTTACACAATACACCCTGTAAAAAATTAAAAATGCAGTTTCCTAAAAATGAAATGAAATTAAAAACAAATATTTTTTCAGTTTAAAACCATAAATTTTAAAAGTAAGTTTCTAAAGATCAAATGAAATTCAAAAAATATATATTTTTCTGGTTAGGACAATGGAATCTAATAAAAGAAAATCAAATTAAAAAAAAATATAAAAAACTAATGTAATTAGAAAAAAAATTATAAAACATGCGCTACCGAAAGGAATCGAATCATATCTCTGAATGGCACACCATGGCTTTGCACACTCGGCTATTGCGAATGTTGGCGCGGCGCAAGCAAAATTATAGTATGTACACTTTCTGGCAAAAGAGCTTTTCACCACGAGTGATGAATGAGAGGGATTTTTTTAAAGATATTTATGCTAGAATAATACAAGTCTTTCGAACTGTCTTGCCATGGGCTTTTCATTTGCTTCACGAAAGACTTTTTACTATATTTAGCCAGAACTGCCCTGTAACTTGCGATGGCAGCCATCTGATAGCTGAAATACAATGCCGGCGAACGGCGAACTCACCACAGCGA